>NC_047015.1:52962502-53023187 GCF_902652985.1 Pecten maximus | reverse complement strand
AACATACACATGCTGGATCATTAATACCATTAACTTGAAATAAATCATATTTTATGCTACTACAAACGTTCCATAACAATAACATCAGGTTGCGTTCAACATTGCTGTAGTTTTAAAACTGTTGATGGATGGCTGCTCTGTGCCTTTGATTTGCAAATTATTCCAAAATTTAATAGAAGACAGAATGAAAGATTGGTGAGAATTTGACAATAACAATTTCAAACGATATATATATATTACGTTCCCCAACTCTTGTTGTCAGCTTGTTTACGTCTGTCAGAGTACACCAATCACATACCTCTCATAATTATTGTATTACAGACAACATACTTTATGTATCCTCAAAAAGGTTTCTCCACTCAGTAAACAAAATTATTTCCTTCTTACCGATACATTATTTTTACATTTGATAAGTAAGTACAAATTTCTGTAACCAATACTTCAAGGGCTAAGCTATAGGCAAGTACTCCAGGGATGTATCATAAATACGCAGACAATGTTAGGATATCCTGAGACAAAAAATGTATAAAAGAAGCATAAAACCTAAATGGAAAAAGAAATCATGAATATGCGACACACATTTATATGCCTTATTTTCGTACATTTCCGATAATGAAAATGTTGATAACGTTATATTTTGATGTTAAAAATGACATTTTTCATAAACAAGAAAAATAAATTTAAACAATCTTTCAAGATATTTTAAAATACGTACACCATCTTAAAATCACCTTTAAAACTCTTTCAATTATGATTTTTTAAACAGCAGTAAACTAAGAAAATATTATTAGGGCAACTATTTGAAAAACTGATAAACAACCATGACTTTGAGGTTGAAGAAAGGAGGACAACTCTTTTTATTTTCCATAGAGTGGAAGATTAGGTTATTTAATTAGATATGGACCTCTTTGTTAACAAGAGGTCTATTGTCCTTAAAAGTCACGAGACTTTAACAGAACATAGTACCATTGTAGTATACATACGCAGTAGCAGTATAGTGGTACTGACAACAATTGAAATTGTGTAATATTGCAACTTGGCCATGGTGGACATCTTGGATTACTGAGGAACCCTAAAATCATGCAAGCAAGGTGAAGATGTTTGAAATGTTTGTGCAGAATTTAGGACCTACTTCAAAAAAATAACAACTTTGGGTCAAGACCATCTCAGGATCATTTTAAGACATTCTGACCTGTTTAAGACAGTTGTTGAAGAAAACCATGATTGTGTTATATTGTTCCAAATTGGTCATTGCGTTTGACATATCAAATATTAAACGGGGACAAAAATAACAACAATTATTCGGATTTCTTCGCTTAATACCCCCACCAATATCAAGCTCATTGGCACCAATAGAACAGCCCACCAATTCCCAGCTCAATGGCACGAATGGAACAAGAAACAAGTATAAAGTGTGTTTTTAAATCAAGATCGCGGCCATCTTGGATTTCTGACCGATCCGAAAAATAACCAAATAGGTTTGGAATAATCTCACAATCTTTACAGTAATGTGAAAACTGAAATTCCATGGTAAAACTTTAGGTTATAATATGCGTTGTTTAGTAAAACCATGATTGCGAATTCAACGGCAGCAGCTTAATTGGAATTTGAAATATCTCTTTCAAGATATTCAAACTTGGTCAGGACCACCTTAGGATCATTCCAGGCATATTTGAGCTGAATTCCGCTGGTGAAAATTGAGAAGTTGAAATGTGAAAAGTTTTAGGAAGGCGCACGACGAAACAAGATGACAATTCGAGTTATATGACCTCAAAGTCAAATGAACTGGGAAACGCAGGCTTGCATATTGCATAGACTGTTTATAACCTACATGTAATGCGTGTTAAATAGGTTTTGTTATATTTTTTGGTATTGATGTTATTGTTTGGATAAAACGATACATTATATATCACAAGAGGTATAACTGCACATTTAATTAAAACGTAGGCACATAATACGTGTCAATTCACCCCTTGGTTCATGGGTATTGACGCAGAAATATCATCAGTGTAAGGGAGATAACTCCGACAACCCAGACGCAACTATCTATACGAGCCGTGTCAATCTAGCCGGTGTTAAGGAGATAACTCTGGTGGAAATCATGAACAGTACTGTCCAAAACTCGTACGTGTGATGTTATATTTTTTGCAAGTGTCGAAAGTGGAATTATTCTACTTCCTGTAAAGCTATTTTTTCTGGTTTAGGTGCAGATTCGGGACTGGTCAGTTTGAAATCTCAAACCAAATACCAAGCTTATATTATGAAATATATATATGAAGACTGACACTATTCAATTCAACATGAATATACAAATTTTCGTGTACATTTCATGTTTGTAACCCTAAAAAAGTGGTTGTGTATAAAATAAACCCAAGCATGGCCCGGCTATTATGGTCTGCTACAATATACTTGAACATTATTAATAAACTATGATGGGGCCGTGTAACCGATACGCCAGAACACACGAACTTGTATGTGAATGGGGTTGTGTGGGTCTCCTGCTACATGTACAACCCGGGTGCTGTAAAACTCTGTCCACCTATTTCATTGAAATAGTGCTTCGAACATGGCCGTTAAAAATTGTATTAGAACAGACTGTAATTTGATATTTGTTCAAATTGTATATTATATATTATATAAAAATATTCAGAAAGTATTATTACAATAAACATATATTTTTTTTTATCTAAATAGAGCAAATGAGCTTTGTACACTTTGGATTTTTTTTTTATCCTTTTTGGGTTTGATGATATATGGTAAAATAAATCGCCGTTCAATGTCAACTGACTATTAATATTATCTCTTTCTCGACAGCAAAAACACGACAAAAATAAAACAAATTTAGAATCCCTAAGTGGTCTTTTGTACAAACATTAAAATTTCGTATTACCGCCACCTTCTATTCTCTGTGATTTTGGCGATATAACGAGTTTGGTGTTATATCAGATTTACCGCTTTAAACCCTACTAGTAATGATTATTTTTTTCTCCTTTTTATTTTACAACGTGTGCATTTTCCAAAAATCCTATCATGAATGGTGTAGTATTGATTTATTATCATTCCCTAAACTTATTGTATATTGTTACAATCCGCGTTATTCCTCTTCCATTATCATTACTACTGTTAGTCCATTTCAAAGATATTTCCAAAATCGTCTGTTACTTTATCACTAGGGTTATATCTGTGATATGACTGCACTTTTATTTAACTTGACTTTGAAAATAATAACAGCATGTACAAGAATTCAGGTATTTTTTGACAAGTTCAACCTATTTATTGCTTTGATTAACGGCTACAAATATTACTATTAATTCAAAAGACACAAATTTTCTGTTTTTATTGATGCTTGATATACATTATTCATGTTTACCAATTACACCAATTTAATCTATTTTTAAACACTGTGTATTACTTTTCAATTTAAGGAAAAATAAAAATCCACTAACAGTCGTTTTCTGCTGTTTGTTATACCCTATGCGATTACGTTAAGGGGGAAATACTGTCCGCCCAGCCGTCATCCAACAAATGTTGTTCTGCTTGGTAACTTTATATTTATTCACCGACTTATATGAAAAGTCAAGACATTTTTTTATCAAAGCACATAGTGCGTTAAAAAAATTAAGGTAATTAGTCCTTATGGTCAAGATCAAATCTTTTCACTGATTGACATTTTGTTATGACGCAATGAAGCAAAGTTTTTTTCTGAATTATACAGGGAGTCAACGGACTTATGGTCAAGGCTACTAAGTCAGAGGTCAAAAGTCACATTTTTTATGATTTTGGATGGAATGTTGACAAGGACCACGGGCCAGCTTACCAAAGATCAACGTCACTATCATAAGACAAGGTCATTTGGATCCGATTTTGATTCTGGCTCCTTTTTGTCCGAAATGTATTTAAGGTTGAAATAAAATGCATCAAAACTAAAACCTAAGTCCTATACCAATCCTTTCTCATTTTTGCCAAACAAAATTTTGAATTAGAACTATGGTCATGATGTCGTTATTCCAAACAAAATTTTGAATTAGAACTATGGTCATGATGTCGGTATTCCAAACAAAAGTTTGAGTTAGAATTATGGTTATGATGTCGGTATTACCTGTTGTTGTTTGTGTCACGGAACTATCAAAGATGGCTTCCCTTTGTTTACTGTTAATTACCTAATTCCTGTATTACATCTTCTGTCAGCTCAGGCTGAATTTCTGTGGATCATTTGAAATGATATAAACAAAAGATCAGTTACAATACAGTAATTTTTACTACATATTAACAATAAATGATAATATTTACAGGTAATTTGTACATAACAGGACAATACAAGGTCATGACATACTTACACTATATATCATACTGGTACCACTTGTAATCTCATGTAGAAGCTACAATACATATTAACTGTTTTGGTAAAAGCAATACAAATGATAAAATTATATAGACCGTTCATATGGGATTTTTACCGAAAGAATAGTTTAACATTATATGTCTTTTGAAATGTGCACATGCATAGTGATTACAAAATAAATGTTATTTAAGTCCACTAATATAAATTGTCTTTATGCTCAACATGCATAGTGATAAAAGGATGATGATCTCAAAATACAAAATTAATGTTATCTAAGTTCACTTAGATATAAATTGTCTTTATGCTCAACATGCATAGTGATAAAAGGATGATGATCTCAAAATACAAAATTAATGTTATCTAAGTCCACTAATATAAATTGTCTTTATGCTCTACATGCATAGTGATAAAAGGATGATGATCTCAAAATACAAAATCAATGTTATTTAAGTCTACTTAGATATAAATTGGCTTTATCCTCACTTAAGGTTGAGTCACTCAGTCACTATAATACTTGAGAAGTTTGCATGCATTTAACTCTAAGTTTGCCCACAACACATCACCCTTCTGTATACCTATTGGTCCCTGGTTTCCCTTGCTTGTGTGAAGTGTTTTTATATACTTCCCTTCTCCACTTATCAGTTCTATTGCTCTCCTTGTCCTGTCAGCAATGACAATATTACCCTTACTGTCATATACCACTGTCCAGGGATCAAAGTTGTCTGGTGTGACCGGCACCTGTGCCTGTATCCCCTCTCCCCGGTAATAGACAAGGGGCTGGAATGTTGGGTTGTACACAATGATGTGACGCCTGAAGCTGTATGGATTACTGGCGTCCCACCGGATCAGTTGCCCACTCACTATAGCTATGTTACCTGTATTACCACATTGTGTGATGGACTGTACTGCTCCCGTCTCTGACCTTTCCACAATGTGAGTATGTAACACCTGACCGTCTACAGTGTACATCAACACCTTGTTACTTTGTGTACCCACCAATACCCGACCCTTCCTGGTCACACACAGACTGTTTGGGTATCCATCTATAATGAACCGTATGACTGGTGTGAGTGATGTAGATACTTCACAGATTGTCCGCTCAATCTTACAGCAGAACCACAGATGACCTGTGGTAGGGTCCACACTGATGTCCAAGATATTACCCTTGTATTGTATCGTCTGTATAACCTGACCTTTTTTGTTCATGAGCTTCACTGTGTTTGAGGTATAGACACTCAGCCATGCACGTCCATCAGATGTAGGACATATTGATGTGATGAGATCCCGGTATGAGAATTGGGACATAACGGTCGGACGATCACAAAGTTTGAACCGGACTGCTCTAGTGGACGCTTGACCAGCCTCAGTTGACAGTTTTGGTTGGACTACTGGATTTTGGGCGGAATGATCACTAGTTGTTGCCCCTGGCTGGAGATTGTCAGTTGGGAGTTTCATGTTTCCGAGGGCCTGTTTAAGATGACCTTGTCTGTCCATACCTGGAGTAAAGTCTGTCTGTATATCAGGTGTCGGTGGGATGTCTGTATCCATTTCTCGGATTTCTGATACCGAGTCGTACACAAGTACTCCAGTTCCTGTCTGGAGAGCCTGTTTATAATCTGGTGAGAGTTTCTTCAAAGTATCCAACCTCCTCTCCAGGTCTGTGATATGGGTCTGGATGAGGTCCATGGCCGCCACCTCCATCTTGTCACAGATAGAGATGTAATCATCGGCAAGCTTATCTAATTGATTCTTGCATTGGTTTTTATTATCAATAATGTCTTTTCGAAGTTTATCAAGCATAGGTTTACAAGATGACATTTTTGTTCGAGATGAAACAATCTCTTGGTTTAGTTTTGGAATCTTTACGTTGTCTGTTTCATTCAAAAAGTCCTGAAGTATTTGTTTTTGTTCTGTTTCAATCTTTTTTAGTTCCTGAAAGCTATCTATGTGTTGTTTATGTGTACTTATAGAACACGTTATACAGATCAGCATCCTACATTCCTGACATGATATTACCACGTCATTTTGTTTGTGGATTTGACACTTTGGATGTCCCTTTGGTCGTATAGGATCTTGTGCTTTGATGATTGAGCGGCCTGGTTGTGAGCCCATGACTGTTAGCAGTTTAGTGCGACAAGACAGAGTACGGTGACACTCAGAATCCTCTTGTGCATCTGTATAACAAAGAAATGACGGAATAAGTAACATACAACTACACTGTTATAGAACTAAGATAAAATGTACGACAGACTAAACTGAATAACCCCATCTCATTGTTTAGATATACTATTATCATTTATCAATGCCCCTCCATTTTCACCGGTAGGGGACTGATAACCCTAACATACAGACATACAAGATATGCGTACAATGAAATATATTGTTCTTATATATAGGGCAGGTATAGGGAAATTTGTACATACATCTGAATGTGGACATCATATATGAATAGGTTACAGCTACAGCAGGCAAGTTTCTGGCCAACCTCACGGTTACAGTGAACAGTAAGCTAGAAACTAGAGTGTCATGGTGGTGACAATAATTGGCGCTTTACTGACCAGCTACGTTCCTAATATCTGGAATACAGCAGCAGCTGGCTAATAAACGGAACCTAAGTCAGTATAGATCTCTGAGGTGTTTGGTTCAATCCCTTCTCGGGTCGGTTTGTGTCTCAGGAAACTGAGATTACGGAACCTCTTGTGAGGTGGCTGCGTCCTTGGTCAAGACATTTTGCCATATGAATATGTTCAGTGGGATAGCCACCAGCTACTATAGTGGTACATCGTTTTTTAAAATGATCCTGACTGTTCAGGGAATGAAAAACACAATAATTTATCAAACCTGTAAATGTGCTATCACAAGGAAACGTGGATCAAATGGGAGCTTGAGACAGAAAAAGAGAATAATAAAAAAGCAAAAACTCAACAACTAAAAAACAAAAAAGAAAAAGCACACAACTTAATTTTGACATCCTATATAGTCCCACCAGAATAACCTGTCGTGTTTAACTTTGATTATCATATTGATTACAGACGAGACGAGTCTATAGTCATTTAGGGGAAATAGGTGCTTTGTATTTTTATTATGATACAATCCCTGTGTTGTCAATGTAAAATTGTAACAATAACGAATGGTCCAAAACAGCACCCTGCGGGACACCGTAGTGATTTGATGTGGGTAATAACACAAGTATGATTTGATGTGTGAAATAACACCAGTGTAATGTGATGTGTGTAATAACACCAGTGTGGTGTGATGTGTGTAATAACACTAGTGTGATGTGATGTGTGTAATAACACCAGTGCGGTGTGATGTGTGCAATAACACTATTGTGATATGATGTGTGTAATAACACCAGTGTGATATGATGTGTGTAATAATACTAGTGGGATGTGAAATGTATAATAACAATAATGTGATGTGTAATAACACCAGTGTGATATGATGTGTGTAATAACACTAGTGTGATGTGATGTGTGTAGTAACACTAATGTGATGTGTGTAATAACACTAGTGTGGTGTGATGTGTGTAGTAACACTAATGTGATGTGTGTAATAACACTAGTGTGATGTGTTGTGTGTAATAACACAAGTGTGATGTGTGTTATGATACTAGTGTGACTGCCCTAGAGGTAGGGCGTAAGAATTCATTCTGCTGCCGCATTGCTAGAACGAATATTCACACCCTGCCTTCACTGCTCTCCGGCTGGGTATGAAGTCCCTCCCATTGCCGATAGTGTAGCAAGCCCTGATGTGATTCACATCGGGCAATATTAGCAGTGGTAAAAATTTTCTCGGATAAAAAAAACACATGTAAATTGATGATTCTGGTATCTATAATGAATATTCAAGCAACACACCTGCACATTACTTCAAATGTTTGACAATAAATAGTAAAATCCAAAACGAGCAAGACACACGGAGGTATCAGTTCAAACATACTGCCATCTTTGATACAAGTGTAAATGTCAATTTCCTTATAAGGGAATCAAAATGAATTGATGCTTATGAGGTTTCCCGCGAGATTTAAACAGAAAAAAAGATTCGGAGTAATATATCTCGGTAAGGAAGGTCAATTCATTCTGAAATTATTTAATTACGCAAAGTAAGATTCGCTTTCTTCACAAGAGTTACAAAAGAGTGGTTAAATATCTCTGATTATGTATTTATTTATCATAGAAGCTTCATCCATATATGGTCACGGGTTCCATATTTGGGTTAGAATCCTTGCGAGAGTTCTTCGAGAAGTATCATGGCGGATCACGGAGACAACACCGAGCAGTATGATATCAGAATATGCGAATTAAAGATTTCTAGATTAGACGGTAGGCTAATACATTGCAAAATTGTATTAGAATGTTTAATTATACGAACTATTACTCCAAAGTTATACGATATCCGCTATTTGTAGCATTTTCGAGATTCACTGTTTTGCTACATTACGAGCAATGGGAGGGAATCATAGCTCTGACGACGACCATCTGTCAGAAATTGTCCGTCCGTCGTCCAGAGCTACGTTATCGCAGCTACCGCATTGCATAATCGTAACAGGCGACTAAATTTGGGATCTTATCTTTTCTCTTCTTTCTGAACAACTTTTTTCTTCCTATTGTCTCCATTGACGATGCCTCACTTTTGGTCTTCAGTTGAGCGTTCGCCCCTGTGAGGAGGACTTTGGGTTCTTTCCTGTGGCCGAGACATACCAGAGCCATTAAAAATGGGAGATGCTACTCCTTCTCAGCCATGAGCATATAAGGAGTGGGACCACTGGTTCGCACGTAGTCAGTATAATGTGACCGGTTGGGGTGTACTGCTGAGTGTCTTCGGAAGTATGCTTAAGTGAGGTAGCACTATAAATCGGCAAAAGTTCTGGACTATGACAAGGAGACTTAACACGAACATACCACAGCCTCCCAAAATACACACGCGCATGCATATCGCTCGCACGGGAGGACCTCCTTAAATGAACAAATAAAACCAAAACCAATCATTTGCACAATTTTCAATCCCCATCAAACTGAGTGAAATTCCCATCAGTGTGTAGTAGATTACGGCATGACGATTGGGGAATACATCGGAATAACTCGATCTAAACTTGGCAGTGAGAGATCAGACAACCATTTTCTTTCCTTTGCAAACTTTTTACTAACTTATTAAAAGGAAAGTTCCACAATACTATTTGTACACATGTGGATGGTTATAAATAATATATATATACCATATATATAACAAGTGGTTATGAAGTAGGAATCGTTCCACCTCCGGTGTCAATGAACACCGGGGTGTCATTTTTACCGAATTTTAATCTAGCCCCCAAAACGTCTGAAATGTGCTTTGCACACTTGAAGGTCAATATACACAGAGACTATAGCAAATTTTCAGGTTTCTGTGTATTTGTCTTCTCATGTGTTACAGGGTACTTTATACTGCTGTCCATGAATCACACACTATCTTGTTATTTCTGTGGTGTTGTTTTTTAGCCATCAATTTAAACTAAGGGGGTAGCACGTTGTTTTTCGTGGCTATACATGTACTTAGATTAGAACATGACATTTGGTTTGAACTCAAGACCGATATTCGCTAGAATATTTCATTTAGAAAGAAAGAGTTATGCCCCTTCGACTAGTAGGTGTTACCCGATTTTATCCCTGGTAAAAGGTATCGGTCTTAGCAATGAAACTGCAAACGAATGAAAAGTTAATATGCGAGTAACTTTTGATATGGCGTGTGAGTGAACTTGAAAAAAAAGCCAATTGTCTCTGAATAATAATTATCCTGTCAAAAAATTAGACGCATTTTTCTAATCTCTTATCCATTTCTTTTTCAGTTAATTCACTAAATTGCAGAAATAATACCGTACACTTATTAAGATTATGGTTTGACAGTACGGATATTTACGAAAGGGAAGAAAAATTAAGCAAGCAAGCCAGGAAACAATTCAGTTCCAATTGATCAGTGTTATTGTATGCATGTGTGATATTTGGGGATTCGTCCAGTCTCGCTAGGATTCGTAAAACTAACTGATAGAGAAAATGTATTTAAAAATACAATTTGTACAACGCATTTTATATTCTTTTCAAATGATGTTCTGTATATTGTTAGTTTGAGGTATGATATACCTGACATATTTCCGTATACTACAATCAATTAAATCTTACCTGTTTTGTCAGACGCTAGATAAATGTATTGGTAGGTAAATCTGCGGGCGTAACTTGTGTTAAATCTCTCAGCTAGTCTCCTGTCAGATGAAATGCCCCGTCTGTTGTGCATTTGTACAATGCATACCCGTTACCTTATCTACCTGATCACGTGTTCGACTCCTTTCTCCTCCTCTCGGTTGATTGGACAATATTGTCTTACTTCTACACAGAGTGTATAACCTGACTTCCCCTTCCTGGTCCAGTGGGTTGTCCCAATCTTATCTTGCCCACAAATACTTGGTATGGCCCAATTTTATTAATAAAAATTAAATCCGAAGCAGATTAGTCTTTTTCACTGTATATAATATATATCCAGTTTGGTGTCAGTAGGTCATGACCCTGTCTGGTCATACTGTGACCCAAAAATTTGTTAATAATGTCATTTATTGTGAATGTATAATAAAATTTACTACTGTAAATTGTCACCGAATTGTTGTTCTACATGTATATCATTTCAATTAATCCACAGAAAATTCAGTCTGATCACAAAACAAGAATACCAACATAATAACGAAACTATAACTCAAAATCGTTGGTATGAGGACAAATTTTGACAAACATATATAGATTGGGATGGAGACACACAAAAACACGGAATATTTTTATTGATTCTAGGTAAGACTGATTGTTTCTCAACACTAATTCTAAGATAGTTTAAGAATAATTATCTAGGAATTAGGACACTGACAGGTCAGGAAGTGCCCATTGTGTGGCAATATATGTCTCCCGTAATGTCATTACAAAATGTTTATTTATAAGATATAAAAAAAAACTTTGGGCCTGATAACCGTGATATTTGACCTCCGTACGCATTTGGATAAAATCAAGTAGAGCATATATCTGCCTGTGCCGACCTAACTGTGACCGTTTTCAAAGTAAAATAAAAAAATAAAAATAGAGTTTTTGAACACAAACCTTGAATCTATAGCATATCAATATTCTCATTTATTGACATAGGTCGCATCGGAGGACCAACTTTGACAATGGCTTATTTTATTAGGTCGGTGAGCCTATGCCATTGTGCAGCGTCCGTCGTCCGTCTGACATCCTGCGTTCGTCAACATTTCCTTAAAATCCCTACTTGTTATGAATGCCTGAAAGGATTTTGATGAAATTTGGTCTGGAGCATAATTGGGAAAGGGAGACTAAACGTTGCATAAAAGGAGACTCTGGCTCCGCTGGGGCCGGAGGGGCGGGGCTCATTATGGGAAATTGAGGTAAATCCTTTAAATTACTACTAGTCCTGAACACAGGCGCTTGCATAGAAATTGCGATTTTCATAAAAAAAATGATATGACAGTAGTATGTGTAATCTGTTAAGCTAAAGGTTGGCAACTCCGTCACGAGCGAAACGGCAGACCACCACACTTCCATCGACTAAAAGACACTTTTATTCAAACTGACACGGCACACACTATTTGCGACCGTCATCAGAAAACATTCATATTTAACCTACCGTGCCATTCAATACGAATTGTTACATCCCAAACACAATAATCCGTGAAAACATCACCGAATTCCTCGCTCAGAATCCGGATTAAAGTTTCCGCTGTAAATATACATTACAGTGGACACGACTGATCCTGGATTAGACTTTTTACCTGGAAGATACATAATATATCTTGTTTATTCTGGGGTCATTAGGCCATTTCTAGTGGCCGGAGAGGTTAGATGATGACACTTTGGGTAACTCTGACCGTGGTTATAACAGGTATGTAGATTTGGTGCGATACGTGTCAGGTGGACGTGTATCGATCTCTCGAGAAATCCATCTACAAAGAAATATAACTGGTATATGTTTGTAAACATCGACCCCCCTGATTTTGTAAGGTTTTAGAATATGTATTAACACCTAATGGTTAACGTTGTGGTCATTACCTGATATCATATCTGACTCAAAATTCCGAAACCGAGCCCATGCGGAGTGAGTGTGAATGTCATTAAAATGCTAATTTTCAAATACAAAAAGATAAGTTGAATCAGGTAACTATCTGCCCTGGGCATATCCCAATTACAGTAGATGTGTATTGGTAAATAGCGATGATAAGGATTGTTTATGGACGGACGGGTGGATAAAACTTCTTCAATGAGAAAAACAACAAACAGTTATGATTATAATTATAATATATTTTATTTTAGAATGGATTTTTGTTTCCATAACATAATATAAACATTTGACCATGGACAGCTGTGTATGGCGCTACAATACATACAGATCCATACACCATACAAACGTTATGAATACTGACCGTGATACATACAGCAACCTCGAAGGCTGCACACACACGCAGGTGCCGATCTTTATCTTACGAAAACACTACAAAAGGACAATAATCATTACATGTTGGACCAATACACATCCTGATGACAAGAATGACGCCAGAGGGAAGTTGTATTGACAATAGTTTTATATTCAAAAGAATGGATGGCGGCTAAAGTAAAATACATCTAAACCCACAGGTAGTCAATAGTATTCAAGAGAAAACTTATAGGATTGGAACTTTTTTGATAATTGGACACTCAAGCCGAGAAGAGTTACCTTAACACTTAAGTACTTACTATTAATATTAAAAGAAAGAAGAGAACTATTTGTAATAAACAGTTTTGAAATATTGTCATTTTTACCATAGATAAGTAGCTTGTTGAAATTTAAGTATTTCAACATATCAGTTCTGCTTACTCAATACGTAAGATGGTCACCTCTAGGGAATGTTTAGAAGTATCCTGAAATCTACGGTAATCCCAACCATCAGGCTAGTGGAATTTCACATAGCGGTATATGACACAGAGGCACAAACAGATGTGACAAACGGTCTCAACAGAGTTTCTCTGACCAAAGACTACAGTAGACAGTAACTGCTAGCTAGACTAACACAAAGGACAGAAATACTGGGCAATGCTACAGTATTTAGTATATGAATACATTATTAGTATTGGAGAACACAAACTGTACGGGTAAGTAAGCTCATCCATACCAGCACAATACATTAAAAAAAACATGGAGCCTGACGTCTCCACTGGTCAGTTCCTATTACAATACATTGATAGACTGAGACAAAACATGGAGCCTGACGTCTGCACTGGTCAGTTCCTATTACAATACATTGATAGACTGAGACTAAACATGGAGCCTGATGTCTCCTCTGGTCAGTTCCTATTACAATACATTGATAGACTGAGACTAAACATGGAGCGCTGTCTCCTCTGGTCAGTTTACAACTTACGTAAGACATCGTCAGTTCTTGCATCTACTCCAGATTTAAAACTGAATGAATAACAAAAAAATGAATCCCCCCTACCGATTGTTTGTCTAAAAAAATTATGTTCACAAAGAATACACATCAGTTATAAATACATGTATGTATCAATTTATGTCTGAGTTCCAGGTTTTGTGGAGAAATAGTGACAATTATATCACAGATTATTGGATACAGATTAATTGTTGGAATTTGAAGACCTCGATGGCAAACCTTATTTTCACATGATAAAGTGATAAAGGGCATTACCTGAGCTTCTAGCACAGAAAATAGTTATCGTCTCCCTTTTAGAAAATATGTTTATAAATAGGAATTCATACAAACAAATGTTAATGTTAGTTAGTCAAATGTGACCATTCCCTATTGTAACTCGACCAAATCCGTTACAGATTTAAATTGATATACCGATGTTAATTGAGTTTTCATGTAGAAAACACATTATAATTATATAATATTTATGACTGTATTTATATAACTTTGTTATATTTTATCATTAATTTAATTAATCACGACTTTATGATAGACTGAAGAATCTCTGTAATGACAGATGTTAGAAGACAATGCTGAAATAACACACCAACACTGTTCCCTTCTTATGACTGATAACAACTTACAGTACCTCTAATATGAGTTTGAAATTTTGACCTAAATTCAATTTTTCAAAGTTAATAAGAAAATCAACAATTCTAAATAAATTTGAGGAAAACATTCCATTCTTCAAAGTTAATAAGAAAATCAGGAATTGTCAATGAATTTGAAGAGAACATTCCATTTTTTGAAAAAAAGATGGAGTGAAAAGTCTTTAATCAGATTGACTGTAAAAGCGGAAATTCAAAAGATTTGTTGTGATATTGTAAAATCAATAATTAAATAGTACACTTGTCTTTAAAACAATATTTAGATAAAAAAAACCAGTTTGTACATTTAGGAACATTCAGTTATACCAACATCAAAACCGGTATATATTTCATGACCTCTATCATAAAACAAATGGGTTTTCTAACCTACTTAACATTTAGTATCAACACTTACTCTTACTTACAGATCAAATCATCTGACCTATAAGAGTCATTTTACCTTAACCTTGTAGAAGTTGGTGACTACCCGACTGAACAACGTATGAGATACCTGTCACATACTTTCCGGAGCAATTAGTTAAAGTGTTTTGCCCAAGGACAAACCTCGACAGCATAGATCGACCTGTTTCTCAGCTGCTGAGAAACACAAATCGTCACGGGTAGAGAGCATCAAATCACGCGCATCGGATCTACCAAGGTGGGATTGAGAATATCAATAACGGTTTTCATATTAACTAACCTAATATACCATACATGTATGTCAAATAGTTCGATAAAAAATCTTAATTAGATTAAATTACTTTTTTTTTGTATTTTATTAATGAACACAATCATAAAATTATGGTTATGAAATTTCATTCAGATCACCTCCAGAAATGTACTTGATAGCCCAAAATCAGATGTTTAATACCAAGTAAATGTCTGGTCTTGGGTTAATTCTCGAAAAAAAAGTTTGAATTTCAAATTACAAATTTCATGGGATTTTATTTGTGTAACTGTGAAATTTTCCTGCTGATATTTTGAGAAGTAAACGTTCAGTAACCAGGATTATATAAATTGTAAATATGATACGGACAAAGGTAGATTTTAATTTATGTTGTTCATTCACCACATTTTTTTAGAGTGGGGAATCATCACACTTTGAAAAAAAAACCTGGGCTGATATGCTTGGTCAAAAAGGTTAAACCTGACTTCTAATTTTCCAACCTACCTAACTGATAGATAGCGGATAGCAATTATAGCCCTCTGGTGGCTATCTCAGGTGAGTTTATGTTTTTGTATATAAATACCCTAAGTTAAGTTGGCCGTGATGGGACATGGAATTAAGGTTAAGTTAGGTCAGAGACCATTTCGAGTTACGAAGGAGGTAAAGCGAGGGGTCAATTGACCGATTGACTTAATTTTGACGACACTTAATGCTATTTTTGGAATATTTCTTCATTATTATGATGTAATTAATATTGATATGTTGAAAATAAAACCAATAAAAATAGTAAAAAAAAATAGGTCACAGTTACCAAATTTGATAAATACCAATTATGTCCAATATATTTTCTATTTTGTGCCTTAATACACATGAGAACAATATATTTATCAGCCTGGAATAGCACATCCTGTTGTTCATCAATTTATTGCACATGTTTGGATGATGTGATGATGGTTGTGAAGGACGCCATATTGCAGATGTCTAACCAATTCAGTGTAAACTTTGTCATGATTGCGATGATAATACCAACAGGTTAGTTGAATAATGACGAGAATTTCAATCTTATTTTGTGATTAACAAAATGAGAGCTTATTTTGCTGAGCTTGATTTCTATTTTTAGTGTCGTGTCATTGGTCTTTAGGGCATTTTAGCAAGCATGTTACTAAAACAAAATTGGAAAGAATAAATAGAGTATAAAATTATTTTGTTTTATTACCTTATATAGAAAGTAATAATTCTGTAACATCGACATCATTATTCGCGAACTTAATACTTGCAAATAAATCACAGGCCATGAATACGGTATGGACTGTTGAAGTGTTAGATTCATCTTTCGCCAAGGAAACTCAATGTATACTGCGAAATAGATTTGTCTCCATAGTTTGAAATATTTTCTGTTGTAATACGACCCTCAAATGACCGTTGACCATATTATATGGTCGTCTATCTTTAACAAGAGCATTTACATACCAAATGGTATGACATTTGGGGGACAAAAAGAAGCTGATGTTATCATATGAAAATAAAATAAAGTGATCTCGTAGCAATGCTTTTGACATAAGTTTTTTGAAAATTATTATAATATACAAAGGAAGTTAGCCATGACGTTTTCTATATATAAAGTTTGTGACGTTATCGTTGACCTTCAATCAGAAAACCGTATCTTTTAAAACGAAAGATCTACAAAAAGTTTGATTTTGACGTATCATCGAAGCTTAAGTAACTCAACGACATCCTACGCCTGATCTATACAATCCATTGCAAAAGCGACTGGCAGACCGCCTAAACGAACGGGTTTAAAGTTTTGCTTTTCAATAGACGTTAGAGAAGTTCAATCATAATCTTTGTTGTGCAGTGTAATTACACATAGCCATTTAAATATAAGTACACTGCGCATAGAAAAGGTAATGATAAACCACACTGATAATGAGTCACATGCACATTTTGTTAATGACAATAACAAGGTGTTCATCTCAAGCTATATGCTGACGCCATTCCGCAACCTGAATATATAACCATGTCTGTTGGTCAGTTACCAGATTATTCTGACAATTACACAATCTAATTGGAGACAAGCTACAATTTCTAGCTGTCAGTTACAAAACTTTGAACCAACAGAGACCTATTTGTGAACAGTTACGATTTCTATCGGTCTTGTCCCAGACTATTCTGGTGATCAAACACCTTAATTAGGAACCAGTTATTGGTCACTTTGCAGACACATCTGTCTATTTCACAACGGGATCGTTGACTTTTCACAATGTCTTATGGTCAGTTTTCAGACTTCTAAATATATCACCACCTGATTGGTGACAGATACAATTTCTACTGGTCATTCTCTAGGCTTGTTTGATCACACACCTTCTTTTTGATCAGTTACAATTTTTATTTGTCAGTTGCTAGAGTTCCTAGTCTAGAATAGTTCTGAACGTAGCATTTCCTGGTGGTCAGTAAAATGTCCGTTGTGGGAGTAATATGATATTAGGGTTATTCAAATGCCCATTCTGTACTTACAAATATATTGTTGTCAGTAAACATGTCTTTTCAGCCAGTCAATCGTCCGTTCTAAAAACATTTTGTATTGTTTGCTCAAATGTCTGTTTTGAGCGAAACATTATGTAATGGTCGATCTACTATCCGTTTCAAAATAACATTTTCTATTGGTCATTCAAATTCTTGCGAATCGCGATATCCGAGTATTGTATATCTGGTTAATTTCGGTATCGGTAATACCAGATACATTTCATCTTGTTAATTTTGATATCAGAAGTTGTCGATACCTGATATCTCTTAGTTTTCTTGACCTTAAAAACATATCTCAAAACAGCACTTTAAGAATGAATGCTCCTATGCAAATTTGCGTTTGAAACGAAAGCTCTTTAGAAAGTTAATATGACGTATTTAAGAAATTTCAAAAAATCCAACACCACTTTTCAACCGCTTTTGCGTACCATGGTTAACAAAAGCGGCTTGCAAACCGCCGAATTAAAGTAATTTGAATGTTTGTATTGGTCAGTGAAATGTCTGTTGTTCTGAAATAACATTTGTTATTGGACAGTCAAATGGTCATTCTTGTTGTTTCATTATCTACTGATCAGATAAATGTCCGTCTTGAAAGTAACCATTTCTGTTGGTCAATCAAAAGTCAATAATGGGCGTAATATTTTCTGTTCGTTATTCGAAGGTTTGTTCTGTACATAACATTCCCTAATGGTCAGTCAAAGGTTTTTTTCTGGACGTAGTAGTTTATATTATTCAATCAAATGTCCGTTCTGTTCATGAGATATTCGTATGGTTAATCGAATGTCCGTTCTGATCATAACAATCTCTATTGGTCAGTTAGATGTCAAGTTTCGACTAACAATTCTCTTTTCTTCGGTCAAAAGTCTATATTACATAATCTTTGGTGATTCGAGATGTCAGGGTAATGTATATCTGGAGAATTTTGGCATTTTTATTGTGTGACAGATTGTATCTTGTTAATTATAGTATGTACCTGATAACTGAATATCTGTGTCTATATTAAGGAACGAATAAAGAACGAATACTCAATACCAATTTGAGTTTGAAAAATAAATTATATACAATATAAGCTAGACGCGTTGAAGAAAATTAAGAAATCCAACACCACCCTACGACCATTTCTGCGTACCATGGGACACAAAAGCGACTGGCAAAATGCCCAAATAAATGAGCTTGAATGTTTGTGTTTCAATAGACTTTAAAAAAAATAAAGCATAATGCGTTTGTGTTTTGTGTAATGTATATTAAAAAAAAAGTTTTAAAAAACTTGGCCATTTGAATATCAAAACTCTTGAAGAAAATGATAAGACCTCCTTGGAGCTATTGATACCATTGCCTTATGCAAATACAGACAGAAAAATAGTATTGGTAATCCGATGCAACAAAGGTTACATGCAAGTTTTACAATAGTTACAGGTCTTAATCCCCAAATCGATGAGGACGCCATTAGGCAATCAAATCAATATAACACCTGAATACCACGCTATAATGACCATTACACAACTTGAATATAATATAATTTCGTTTAGTCAGTTTCAACTTTAACTTGAATATTTTAAAATCTGATTGGTAACAAGTTACAATTTCTAATGAAAAGTTACGAGACTAGTCTGACCATTACACAACCTTAATTGTGACCAATTAAAATCTATACTGGTCAATTAAAGACTATTCTGACCATTACACAACCTGAATACACCAGTTTCGTTTGATCAGTCACCACTTGATCTTGAATATTTGCAACCTAATTGGTAACCAGTGACAATTTATATTTATCAGTTAAACCCTATTCTGACTATTACACAACCTGAATATACTACAATTTCGTTTGGTCAATTACCACACTATTCTGAACAGTCAGGCATCAGTTATGAAGTAACATTCTTTATTTGTCAGTGGAATGTCTGTTGTTCTGAAGTAACGTTTGTAATTGGACAGTCAAACGGCCATTCTTGATATTACATTATCTACTGGTCAGGTAAATTTCCGTCTTGAAAGTAACAATTTTTGTTGGTCGATCAAAAGCCAATAATTGGCGTAATCTTTGTTGGTCAATGTTTATTCTGTACATAAAATTCCCTAATGGTCAGTCAAAGGTTTTTTCTGGACGTAGTAGTCTGTATTATCCAAACAAATGTCCGTTCTGGACATGACATTTTCTACTGGCCAATCGGATGTCTGTTCTGATCTTTACAGTCTCTATTGGTCAGTTAGATGTCTGGTCTGAACGTGAAAACCTCTTTCTTTTTCAGTCAAATGTCTGTATTAGATAATCTTTGGTGATTCGAGATGTCTGAGTAATGGATATCTGACGAAGTTTGGTATTTGTATTGCGTGATATATTGTATGTTGTTAATTATGATACCTGAGATATGTATACCTGGTAAATATCTGTGTCTGTATTAACGAACGAATAAAGAACGAATAATCTATGCAAGTTTGAGTTTGAAACGGAAGGTATATACATATTAAGTTTGACGCATTAAAGAAATTCAAGAAATTCAACACCGCCCCACGACCACTTCTGTATACCATGGGACAAAAAAGCGGCTGGCAAAACGCCGAAATAAATTAGTTTGAAAGTTTCTGTTTCAATAGACCTGATAGAATATTTAGCATAGTGCGCCTGTGTTTTGTGTAATGTCATGTTATCCTGAATATTTTACAATATGATTGGTCAGTTAAAGACTATTCTGACAATTACTCTACCTGAATATACTATATTTCCGTTTGGTCAGTTACCAAACTGATTTGAACACTATCCAAACTAATAGGTGACAAGTAAGAATTTCGATTTGGCAGTTACCAAACTTTTCTGAACATTAATGAAACTTATAGTTGACCAGTTACACTAGGGCCGCGGTGGCCGAGTGGTTAAGGTGTTCTGACACTTTATCACTAGCCCTCCACCTCTTGGTTGCGAGTTCGGAACCTACGTGGGGCAGTTGCCAGTTACTGATCCTTGGCCGGTGGTTTTTCTCCGGGTACTCCGGCTTTCCTCCATCTGCTAAACCTGGCACGTCCTTAAATGACCCTGGCTGTTAATAGGACGTTAAACAAAAAGAAACAAATGACCAGTTACAATTTATATAGGTAAATTACCAGACAATTATGAATATTACGCATTGAAATGCTTAACAAGGTACGTTGTGCATGGGTGTTCTGTACATAATTAAAGCACGCCATTCACATAAACGTCTCGATAGAACGCAGTTATTTAACATCAAGATCTGTTCTCAATGTATGAGGAAGTGGTAGCAATATTCAACTTGGTATTTTCAATACTAAACAAATATAACAAAACATCCGGGTCTTTTTTTTTTTTTTTTTTGTATTTTTTTTTTGTATTCTTTTTTTTTTTTCAGGTTCAAAATAATTTTATTGATCAAAAGCAGGCATGGATTATACATTTGTGTCCTCACGCAGGAGAAGATTCATTCGACACACATCTCTCTATTTTCCTTTTTTGTTTATTTACTGTTTACTTGTAAAAAATATAGATGACAAATGTACATACGTGTACCTCTCAGCTGTAGTTAGAATCCAGACAGTACGCTAAAGTGACAAATATTTGTATGACAATACTTTATGTAACCACACATACATACCATACATGTACATACATACATACATAGATACATACAGTTCATGATAGTTTGATGGTTCAATCATGATCACCAGCTGTGAGCCAGTCGTGTTATGGTCTAGCGTGGAAATCCACACTTACCATGACTGACTCACAACTTGTAATAGTACTTGATTGACCCATATCACACATACATACACAATACATGCATACATACATACATACATCATACAAATGTACCTACATAAGTATACAATAAACATACGTGTTCAGTATATTCACCAAATATATCACAACTTTCAATCTCCTTTACTTTCGACACCGCTCTAATTTTCAAAAATTCCGGAAAAAATAGTCCGGTTTTCTTTGCTACGTAATTTAGACACTTATTGTTTACTTCCGGTTTATAGCAACAAATGGTTTTAGTGTAAGTAAAGTTTACAGTTCTTGAAATAGTGTTTTGTATTTTGATATCACTGAAAAGTTTTTAGTTTCTGGTGTAACTTTAAGATGTAAATATATGTTTTCTTTCAGTATCCTTCGTATAATAATTAAGGCAGATGCAGGAGTTGTTGATTTATTCTGAAATTTTTTTATGTTTCTCACTTTCCAAATGACCCACTTAGTTGTATTGATTATTGTGTTAAAAAGAGCTGTTGTCAAATTGACAGATACATCTCCAAACATCATTATCTCTTCGTTTATAGTATTTAGTGGTGTTGTTAAATCAAATACAGTGTTATTGTATAGTGTATTTTGAATTAAATCTAGTAATTGAGTTGTGTAGTTACATTTGAAGAATAGGTGTGGCAAGGTTTCTGTTTCAATGTTGCATAAATGACAAATCCCATTTGACCTATTCATTACCTGTAATCTTTGTTCTGTATATATTATTCTGTGAATGATTTTCCACTGAAAATCTTTCATTTTGTTTGTTATTGCTATGTCAATGCTGTTTAGGTTCTTCCATATTTTACACCATTCTATCTCTTTTTGAAAGTGATCATTCCATTTTGCTTCTGGCTTTGGTCTTGTAATTGTTACTTTATTATCAAGTAGAAGTGATAGTTTAAGTTCTTTTGGTTTTAGAACTTTAAAGTGATCTATTTTAAAAATACATATTTCTGATTTATTGTTGATGTAAATATTCTGTTTTTGTTTTTTTATTCTTCATCATCTGGTCCTTGCCGGTCCGGGTCTTAATATTGCCTGGAGAGTAACGGAGGATACACACTGTTTATGATAAACACAAGTTTTAAACTTCCATGTCAACAGAAAGTATTTTTAGAACGCAGATATATGACATCAATTATCTTCTTTAAATGTATGTGGAAAAGGTGTTAATATTCAATTTAATCTTTTAAATCCTAAACAAATATGCATTGTAACAAAACATCCGGGTCTTATTGTTTCCTGGAGAGTAACGGGGGATGCACATTGTTTATAATAAAAACAATAATAATGTTCAACAATCTGACTCATATACGCTATCGTAATCCCTCACTGAGTTAAATTTCCTGGTCATTTTAGTCCAAAGCTCAGTGACAAGGTGGGTCTTTGTCTACGATGGGGAGGTTTTGAAATAATCAAATCAGTATGTACATTTCGTTTAGCCCAGAAAAACAATGGAAATATAAAGAAACCCGAGTAACATCATAGTGAATCTGAAATGTATATTTTGATTTTCTGCTATTATTTCCTTTGAGTCCAAATGTCTAACATGAGTTTAAGCTATATGGGCAAATGTCTTTTTGATAATTATGGAGATACATTACAACGGGGCCCTTGATAATCTGTCAGCTTTAGTGAGATACGATGTTGTCATTTGAAAAGCGGTATTTGTTGGTTCAAAAGGATTGCTTGATCAACTTGCTCTCTATCAGTCAGTTACAAGGCTGCGTCACAATATACTTTTTTTATATCATAACACTCTCCGATGGTCATTTCTAAGAACTGCTTAGGAATTCTAATATTGTTTTCTATTGTTTTAAATATCTTTACATTATACACTGCACGGTCCATTAGTATTTGACAAAACTGCTCAATTTCACACTCTAATGCACCATTACAACTAAATTCTAGAAACTACATTCTACATGTCCATACTGTAATACATCAATCTCAGTCTGGATTGGATTGTAAGATTATGTTTTACTCGTTTCACTCTGTTATTGTCAATTTCCAAATTATTATGGGTTTTTTTTTTATTTGAATATTATAATGCAATCGCTATATTTGCGTGTCTAGTTCTGTCTTTGGTCACGAGTATAGGTAGCAAAGCTATGTAGTTCAATGTATATTATATAATTTGATTTGATCTAAGATACATCTTTGATCGACTCTTTATTCCTTTATTAGAACCGCAAATTAAGCATTCGTTATCACTGAGCTTCAATTTTGACATCATGCCAGGCACATTATGTGTGACACTTTAATAAAGTCTATTAAATTGTCCATTCTAGTTAATTTGCACTAGCCGTGCGTTCATTTATCGGGATTGCAACGGTTGTACCGTTACGAATAATGTTGCACTGGTAATGGAATGCGCTGTACCAGCAGAATCTAACCGGTTCTCGTGAATCATTTTGTTACAAAAACATTTTTTCTAATTATAAAGTTAGTGACGTTATCTCTGACCTTCAGTCACAAGAGCATATCTTTCAGAAGGAGAGATCTGCACAAAGTTTGATTTTGACGTATCATCGAAGCTTAGGAAATTCAACGCCATCCAACGACTGCTGTATACAATTGATTACAAAAGCGACTGGCAAACCGCCTAAACGTACGGGTTTAGATGTTTGCTTTTCAATAGACGTTATAGAAATTAAATCATAATGCAGCTGTGTTGTGCAACGTAATTATACATGGCCATTTAAAAATCAATACACATAGATCTGCGCATAGAAAAGGTAATCATACCCCACACTGATCACTTGCACGTTAATGACAATAACAAGGTTTCAATCTCAAGCTATATGTGGACGCTATTTCGCAACCTGAATATATATACCATGTCTGTTGGTCAGTTACCAGATCATTCTGACAATTACACAACCTGATAGGAGACCAGCTACAATTACTAGTTGTCAGTTACAAAACTTTTAACCAATACAGAGCTCGATTGGTGAAGAGTTACGATTTCTATCGGTCATGTCCCAGACTATTCTGGTGATCAAACACCCTAATTAGGAGCCAGTTATTGCTCACTTTGCAGACAATTCTGTCTATTTCACAACGGGATCGTTGACTTTTCACAATGTCGTATGGTCAGTTTTCAGACTTCTAAATATATCACCACCTGATTCGTGACAGATACAATTTCTATTGGTCATTTTCTAGGCTTATTTGATCACACACCTGCTTTTTGATCAGTTACAATTTTTATTTGTCAGTTCTTAGAGTTCCTAGTCTAGAATAGTTCTGAACGTAGCATTTCCTGGTGGTCAGTAAAATGTCCGTTGTGGGAGTAATATGATATTAGGGTTATTCAAATGCCCATTCTGTACTTACAAATATATTGTTGTCAGTAAATATTGTCTTTTCAGCCAGTCAATAGTCCGTTCTAAAAACATTTTGTATTGTTTGCTCAAATGTCTGTTTTGAGCGAAACATTATGTAATGGTCGATCAACTATCCGTTTCAAAATAACATTTTCTATTGGTCATTCAAATTCTTGCGAATCGCGATATCCGAGTATTGTATATCTGGCTAATTTCGGTATCGGTAATACCAGATACATTTCATCTTGTTAATTTTGATATCAGAAGTTGTCGATACCTGATATCTCTTAGTTTTCTTGACCTTAAAAACATATCTCAAAACAGCACTTTAAGAATGAATGCTCTATGCAAATTTGCGTTTGAAACGAAAGCTCTTTAGAAAGTTAATATGACGTATTTAAGAAATTTCAAAAAATCCAACACCACTTTTCGACCACTTTTGCGTACCATGGTTAACAAAAGCGGCTTGCAAACCGCCGAATTAAAGTAATTTGAATGTTTGTATTGGTCAGTGAAATGTCTGTTGTTCTGAAGTAACATTTGTTATTGGACAGTCAAATGGCCATTCTTGTTGTTTCTCATTATCTACTGGTCTGGTAAATGTCCGTCTTGAAAGTAACCATTTCTGTTGGTCAATCGAAAGTCAGTAATGGGCGTAATATTTTCTGTTGGTTATTCGAAGGTTTGTTCTGTAAATAGCACTCCCTAATTGTCAGTCAAAGTTTTTTTTTCTGGAGGAAGTAGTCTATATTATTCAATCAAATGTCAGTTCTGTACATGACATATTCGTATGGTCAATCGAATGTCCGTTCTGATCATAACACTCTGTATTGTTCATTTAGATGTCAAGTTTTAAAAATTCTCTTTTCCTCAGTCAATGTCTGTATTACATAATCTCTGGTGATTCGACATGTCAGGGTAATGTATATCTGGAGAATTTTGGCATTTTTATTGTGTGACAGATTGTATCTTGTTAATTATAGTACATGTACCTGATAACTGAATATCTGAGTCTATATTAAGGAACGAATAAAGAACGAATACTCAATACCAATTTGAGTTTGAAAAATAAATTATATACAATATAAGCTAGACGCGTTGAAGAAAATTAAGAAATCCAACACCGCCCTACGACCATTTCTGCGTACCATCGGACACAAAAGCGACTAGCAAAACGCTGAAATAAATGAGTTTCAATGTTTGTGTTTCAATAGACTTTAAAGAAAATAAAGCATAATGCGTATGTGTTTTGTGTAACGTATATTAAAAAAAAAGTTTTTAAAAACTTAGCCATTTGAATACCAACACTCTTGAAGGAAATGATAAGACCTGCCTTATGCAAATACAGACAGGAAAATAGTATTAGTAATCAGATGCAACACAGGTTACATACAAGTTCTACATCTTCTGTACAATAGTTACAGGTCTTAATCCCCAAAAAGTTGAAGACGCCATTAGGCAATCAAACCAATACAACATCTGAATACCAGGCTATTCTGACCATTACACAACTTGAATATAATATAATTTCGTTTTGTCAGTTTCCACTTTAACTTGAAGATTTTAAAATCTAATTGGTGATAAGTTACAATTTCTACTGAAGAGTTACGAGACTAGTCTGACCATTACACAACCTTAATTGTGACCAATTAAAATCTATACTGGTCAATTAAAGACCATTCTGACAGTTACACAACCTGAATACACCACAGTCTCGTTTGATCAGTTACCACTTGATTTTGAATATTTGCAACCTAATTGGTGACCAGTTACAATTTTTATTTGTCAGTTAAAAACTCTTCTGACTATTACACAACCTGAATATACTACAATTTCGTCTGGTCAATTACTAAACTATTCTGAACATTATTCAAATATATAGGTGACCAGTTAGAATTTCGATTTGGCAGATACCAAACTTTTCTGAACATTAATAAAAACTTATAGTTGACCAGTTACAATTTATATAGGTAAATTACCAGACAATTCTGAATATTACACATTGAAATGCTTAACACGTTACGTCGTGCATGAGTGTTCTGTACATAATTAAAGCACGCCATTCATATAAATGTATGAGGAAATGGTAGTTATATTCAACTTGGTATTTATGCTCAATACTAAACAAATATAACAAAACATCCGTGTCTTATTGTTGCCTGGAGAGTAACGGAGGATACACACTGTTTATGATAAACACAAGTTTTAAACTTCCCTGTCAACAGAGAGTACATATATAACAACGCCAACTCTGTGAGAGCGCCATTTGCCGGCCATCATAGCCTGTGACATTGTAGTGAGAACAACGTTGGCTCTGTGAGGACGCCATTTACTTCCCGTCATAACCTGTCACATTGTAGTTAGGACAGCGCTGGCCCTGTGAGGACAACGACATTTACTGCCCATCATAATCTGTGACTTTGAAGAGAGAACAACGAGGATTGTGAGGACAATCAGAGCCTGCGACATCGTAGTTAGGACAACGCTGACACTATCTGGACGCCATTTATTTATCACACCAGCCTTTAATACTATAGAGATAACAACGCTGAACTTGAACCTAACTGTAAGTATCACATTAGAAAATATCACGTTTTTTTTCTTTCACTCCTATTTTTTACAGGATTAACTATTTAATTTTAATGGACGTTTTTTATTATTTGAAAGCGTTGACCGCCGATTCTTACTACTTATCTATTTATTGGTACATTGCATTATGGTTAGTATATTCTCTATTGTGAAGTGGAAAGTCTACTTCAATGTAGCCTCTTAAAAATGGCTATAAATTCGTTCGATGCTTAGATCTGATAATTCATCACATTATCAACTCTTCTAGTAAAAGAAAAGACGAAGAAAAGAGAGTTTTTGTCATGAAGCGTAGTCGTTTGGCGTCTTTTTTTGCCAGCCAAACAACCGATCTGGGCGTAACATTCTTTAATGGTTAGATAAATGTCTATTCTAAACTGGACATTCCCTATTGGTCAGTCAAATATTCGTTCAAACCAGATCATTTTCATTACCAACGGGACTTTGTTACTCTTAAGGACGTCATTTGATGGCTAGAGCATGAATACTTATGCCTTAAACTATTGTGAAGACATCGTTGACCAGACGTTGATACTCCGCTCCCTCCCCCTCCCCCTCCTTGCTTACCACACACTGTCCTGTATTGATTGACCGATTCACATATAATTTAGTCAAGCTTTGTTTAGTTCACAAAAATGCCCTCTCAACTGTAAGGTCAAGGTCAAGGTAATTTTGTGTAGCTTTTCACTAATGAACATTTTGTTATGACACTGTGATGAAATATTTTACCAATGAGTCTATTGACTAAAGATCAAGGCAATCGGATGAGAGGTCAAAGTCATTTTTTTGTTTTTGTTTTTGTTTTTTTTTGTTATCTTTTTCACTTAAAAACATTTTATTATGACAGGGTGAAGCGATATGGTTCAGAATTGAACAAGATGTCTACTGACTAAATGTCTAGGTCATTGGGTCAGAGGTCATTTTAAGCTTCTTTTCACAGACGAACGCTTTGTTTTGACATGATGTAGCAATGTTGTTTACAATTAAACAAGGAGTCTCCTGACGACCAAAGGCCAAGATCATCGAGTCAATGGTAAAATTGTGTAGCTTTTTACTAATATACAATTTGTATAACATTATGAAGCAATGTTGGTTGGATTTGAACGATTCCTTGTCACGTCAGCAAAAGGCATGCGAGAAAAAGGCTGTTCGGTTCAAAGTTCAAACACGTCAACCAATCAAAAGACTGAAAGATTACATATGATTCGTCGTAAATCGATATATGCATTCAACTGTTAAAACGTTCACATAATGGTCCGGGTGTGGAATAACAAAGAGTATCGTGGTAGATAACTACTATGAGTACTGTGTACCAGGTAACACGTAATTATTCGTGATTTAAAACTACAGTATCCATGTATATTTAAACAAAGTAGGTAAGACAACAATGACGTAAATGTTGTCAATACATCTCCCAGGTAGTTATTCAATAGATCAGGGTCGTAACAAGTAATACACACATAGACAAAAAAAGATATGAACTCTATACAGACTACAGCATATCAAGTTCTACTCCTTTCACAACGTAATATTGTTCTAATGTAGCATTGGGGGCGCTGAGTGTTGACTGATCCAGACAGAGTCGCCACCTAATTTTTTGTAAGAAAAGCAACCATATCAGGTTAATCAGTGAGTACCTATTGCGAAGAATTTAGATTAAATTTATGGCTGTCTGTCTAAATTTAGAGTCACAAATGTCACATTTCCTTTTATTTTTTGTAACAATTCAGAGTAAACAAACGTACCGTAATTACACAGCGTTACATGTTCGTATGTTACGTATCTAACTACTTTAACTGTTGACGTGCACCGTTTTATACGTTCATACAGTACGTAGATAACCTTAATTAGTATCAATGGGGGCATATAATTTATTCAAATATGAATATGTTTGATGTGTTAATCAAACAATAAGACGATGTGACCTCAACAGTACATCACGTCACGGTAGGTAACATCAATGTCAACTGGATTATACAAACCTACTTCTAAATTATACAAAGTTTGATGTCTTGAGATACAACGAAGACAACTATAATATACTGTTTATCAAAACAACTTCACTCGCGTGCCAAATTAAAAGTGACCCTCTGTCAAATGCTTTCATTATTTGAAGCCGGATCTTTATCAACAGGGGTAAATTCTAGTAACACCGTCAAACACTAGTGAAAGGGGCGTAACTCTTTCTTTATATGTAAAATGTCGTCTGCTATTACAAGATAGCTGAGAGCTGAACTAGTTCTGACCTCCTATCAAAACCAACTGATCTCGGAGCTCAAACGTTAGGAATACAGTGGTGGTAAAGTACACAGAATAGGCATTAACAGATTCACTTTGCCTCATTTCTAGACAAGGAATGCAAATTAATAAAATGCCGATTTGCTGACCCAGGTTAGGAGGAAATTTAATCCTGACGTTTGATCATTTATTCGATAAATTCGTTATGCCATATTTTCCCAGTACTTGTTGGTAAGATATTTCGACTATGTAGTCGATATGATTATAATTTTGATGACAGATAAGTATATTTTATTAATGAGTCGGTAAATGTAACACTGAAAGTGTACCACTTTACACGTTTGTTCGGCCTACATAGGCCTATTAAACATATTTCATTGCCAAAGTGTTAACGTTACACGTCCATACGGACATATATAACACGTTACTCGTTATTTTGGGACGCATGTAAGCGTTCGTACCAAATATTTATAGCGAACACACTAATAGGTAAATTTTACCAGTCAATACATGATAAATACTGATACACTTCGGTAAGCTTAGTTCTCATAAAATGATTATTGGATGTCATGTAATCATTGAAGACATTAAACTGCATAACCAGTTAGATATGTACTATTAAAATTGTAACAATGTACATCTTCATCAAGTTCACCCATATAACTAGTTACCTGTACAAAAAGTGAAAACTTTCCGAAGAAGCTTTTAAACATGTACCATGAGAAATATTAACATTGACCACTTTTAATAACAAACCAGTCAAATGTGTTGATTTTATTGAGTTTTATTTTCTATCAATCCAATCTTGTTTTTCTGTCGCAGTGAGGACGCTAATTGTTGACCTGAGGTTGAAACGACAGTATACCACATCATTTCCGGGAGAGGACAGCCATTGAAACTAATCGGTGAATAAAAACAGTGTCAACTTAATAATTATCATACTCCTTTCTACTCGTTAATTATGAGAAACGGTTCTTTTTTTTTTTTTTTTTTTTCAAAATCAATTTTATTCAACAAGCATGTATATATATATAAACAAATGTCCTCACGCAGGAGGGCTTTCACTCATCAGACATCCTATCTCTCACTCATCAGAGATCCTATCCTCACACATTCTTTTCATATTTTACATACATGTACTGTACACTCTGAACATTTTCGTTCAATCTAAATTATATACACACAATATCACTTAAAATCTATACTAACACACATTTTTTCTTCTACTACTTTGGTCTACTATAATCGGTATATTATAAAAAAAACTATCCAGTGGTTAGCCCAAATTTTGGTATTCGACTATTTTGGCCTTTATACAATACTCAATATTTACTTCCGGTTTGTCGTAGCACGTTGTTTGTAAGTAACCAGATCAAATTTCTTGTAATAGTGTTCGATATTTTGATATCAAATATCTCTTTTTAGCGTCGGGTGTAATTTTAATGTAAAGTGATATGTTTTCTTTCAATAATTTCTTCAGTATTATATAAGCCGATTGTGGAGACGTTGTTTTGTTTTGAAATTTTTTAATGTTTCTAGCCTTCCATATGACCCATTTAGTTGTCAAGATAATTGTGTTAGCTATGGTGGCTGTGATGTTATCAGTTGTATCTCCTAGTATCATCTTCTCTTCGTCAATATTCCATATTTGATTAGCTGTGACATGAACAGGGTTATTGTACAAGTTAACATGAATTATATCTAATAGCTGATTTGAAAATGTACAATGAAAAAACAAGTGAGTTAGAGTTTCAGTTTCAGTGTTACACATATGACATAAGCCATTAGATCTGTTCATTAAATTTAATTTTCTTTCAGTGTATATAATTTTATGAATACTTTTCCAATGAAGTTCTTCTATCTTGCTAGTTATTGCAATGTCAGTATTTTTGAAGTTTTCCCATACTTTCTCCCAGGGTATTTCCTTATGAAAATGAGTATTCCATTTCATTTCTGATTTAGGTCTTACAATTGGATCTGAAATATTGTGGAGAATTGAAAATTTTAGTTCATGTGGTTTTAAAATTTTAAAATGATTTATTTTCAAGACACATATCTCTAACTTATTGTTAACATATATTTTTTGTTTTTTAGCACCAGCTGTTCTGTCAGGTTCTTGTCCTTGCATAATCTCAATATATTGTTTAGGTATAGCTTTCTTTATTTTTGTTATTTCTGCAATCCAGTTTGTTCTAACAACAAGTTTTCTTAATAAATGTTGGTTATTTATAAATTGATTCCTATCCCAATCCCATAAGTCTGATATTTTTTTAATGCCACTTTTTGAAAAGGATGGTATAAATAATGGTTGTCTGTTTAGCTGTATGTTTTTGTTTCCAAACAGTGGCTGTGATGAAATTTGTGAGATTCCTTCTGGAACTATTTTTGATTTCATATTTGCCCATGCTTTTAAATTATTGTAATAAAACTTAGGAATTTTATTGATAATGTTTAATCCTTTCAAGTCTGAGCAGCTTGCTAAGAAGTTACTTTGCATATATTTATTGTCCAATATTTTCAAATAGGATTTTCCAATAGCATTCCAAGCCTCAGTCTTTGTGTGTAGGATTTTGTATATTGTTTTTACTTGTTTATTTTCTATAAATTGCATTAAATTTATCATTCCTATACCTCCATCTATTCTACTGTTACAGCAGACTTTCCTCTCTACTAGATTTACTTTCCCATCCCATATATAATCCCATATTAATTTGTTTATTTCTTGCACGTATTTCTCAGGAATGCCTCTGGCTTCTATTTCAAACCCTATCAAGGATATTATGAAAGATTTTATTATAAGTGTTTTCCCCTTAAGAGTGAGATTCCTAGTTTTCCACACTTGGAGACAGTTTTTTATCTTCTGTATTTTGTCTTTCCATATTTTATCATTGTCGATCACATGCCCATGAAACGGTTCTTAATTTTAATAACCATCCCAACTGTTTCCACCGCTAATGGTGAATTGTTGAGCAATCTCAGTTACATAACCAAAATGTAACCCCTGGAAAGTCGAGAGCCTTATCAACCCCTCCCGAATAAATTTCCTCTTAACCAGGTACTCGCATCCCCCTCCCTATCACAGAATCTGTATATATTAACATACAATGTATAATTCAAACGATATCACTTCAATATTACAAATTTAGTGCCATGAAACGCACAGGGGCTTGAGTATACAGATACATTGTATGGGGACAGTGGGTTCGGAATTCGTGCTAAGTCCCTATGTCCCCGTCGGGAGAGACGATTATCAACCGAAATCAGACACCGTCGAAATACCTAGGGCAAAGAACGTTTCAAAATTGCAAGCCTATAGTAGAAGGGAAGTAAATCCAGGTTGAGATTCTGGCAATCATCGGAAGTTTTATTTCCGTGAATTGTCGGAAACCCCCCCTCCCCCTGAGATGTTGCGATTGATTATAAAGGTTCGTTCTTGTCATCCCTACACCTACAATACTGTAACCAGAGAGTGTGGATGATGACAATTTTTTTTTCATGTAAATGTTAACATGATAGGAAATTAAAAATACGAAAATAATGCGAGTCTTTGATTTAAACAATTGAAATTTTGTCATCGCTCTTTCATAGGAACTGGATATTTCTCAAACACCACATGTAGGTTCCCCTTTATCCGTAGTTATGCCCGTCTAGTTTCGGGAAACAAAATGTCCTATTCAGATGTCCATCTTGGATTTTTTTTTAATTTATTTTAACGATCGCTGTTTCTTGAGAATTACTGGAGAAATATTTCTCAAGCTCCATATGTCATTTCCTTCGTTCATAGTTGTGTCTATACAATTTTAAGTCTTTTCATGAAAACAACCAGGAGACCATCTCGGATTTAATAAGCTGAAGTTTAATCGCTATTTCTCAGAGAGAGAAAATCCTACATCTTATATCAATTCTATATAATTTCAAATAACTAAGAGGAAAGTGAAAAATTGAAAATCGGACTTACAATGTACATATATAATCAATACAGATCATTCAATGGTAGGTACCAAGATCCTTCTGGGATCTCATGTTTTAAATCCAGGTGAGGGATACACTGTTTTTCTACAGAGTTCCTTTATCACATTCGTTCAAATACCATTCTATTGGTAAGGCTTTTTATAGAACTGTTTGGTTGCTGGATCTATGATTCCGTGAACAATAAGGTTCAATTAAGACGGATCATAATTGTAGTAGCTGGTGGCTAGTTCACTGAACACCATAAAAAAGACGCAACCACAGCTAAATCGCGTACGCCTTATCTTCTACATACATCAGAATTATCGTGTACAACGACTAATACGAATATCATAATTATCTTTTACGTACAACTTATACGTACATCAGAATAATCTGGTATGTATGATTATCTTACAATGTATAAGTAAATCATCTTGTATGTAGGACTTATCTTATACGTACACCATGCATATCTTTTATCAGAGACGTACATATGTACGTCCGTGCTTGTATACGATTTTTCCGTACGTACACCAGAGATAATGCGCTTAGAGCTAAATATCTGGTATGTACACAGCATATCTGGTATGTACAGTATGGCTTCCCTGTCCCTATGCTTACCGAGAGTTCTGACCTCCTTCATTAACATGAACCTAAATAGTAGTTACTTTATGATTGAGAGTGTAAATTTGTATCTATAGATTCGAGATTTTTATTATTTCTATATATACCGGTATATATAACAATGTAGAGGATTAATTCCGTCATTTCTTTGTTATAAAGATACACAAGAGGATCTCCAACATCCGCCGCCTTTTCCATCTTGTCACATCGTTATCATGGCGTCGAAAAAAACAATCTTTCGTGCACAGTTTCCAATTACGGTTAAGGGAAATACTAAGTGTAACAATCACAAAGGCAATGACGTAGTTTTTTTGTGCCAAAAGTGTAAAACACTCATTTGCCCAATATGTTCAATTACAGAACACAAACTACATATTGATAGTTTTGTAGAACTTTCAAAAGTTAAAATAGAAAATGGAAACATAATTCAGAATTTTGTAGATGAAACAGACAATGTTAGAATTCCGAATTTAAATCAGGAAATTATTTCATCACGAACAAAATTGTCTTCGTGTAAACCTCTTTATGATAAACTTCGTAAACAAATTACCGACAATAACAATAAATGTAAAATACAATTGGATGAAATGACCGCGGATTATATATCGATCTGTGACAGGATGGAGGTGGCGGACACGGACCTCATACAGACACACATCACAGACCTGGAGAGGAGGTTGGAAACTTTTCGGGAACTCTCATCAGAATATAAACAGACTCTGCAGACAGGAACTGCTGTACTCATGTACGACTCGGTATCAGAAATCCGAGAAATGGATACAGACATCCCACCGACACCTTATATACAGACAGACTTTACTCCAGGTATGGACAGACAAAGTCACCTGAAACAGGCCCTCGGGAACATGAAACTCCCAACCGATTATCTCCAGGCAGGGTCAGCATCTGGTATTCACTCCGACCAACGTCCAGTAGTCCGACCAAAACAATCTAGAGAGGCTGGTCAAGCTTCCAATGAAGAAGTCCGATACAAACTTCGTGACCGTCCAACCGTCATGTCCCATTTCTCATACCCGGATGACATCACTTCGATCTGTCCTACATCTGATGGAAGTGCATGGCTGTGTGACTGGACCGACACAGTAAATCTCATCAACAACAAAGGTCGGGTCATACAGATGATACGACACAACAGTAAGATCAAGGACATCAGTCTGAACCCCACCACAGGTCGTCTGTGGTTCTGTTGTAGGGATGAGAGGACAATTTGTGAAGTGTCTACATCATCTACACCAGTCCAAATGTTTTATATAGAGGATATCCCATACAGTCTGTGTGTGACCAGGGAGGGTCGGGTAGTGGTGGGTTCAGGGGGTGAACAGGGGTACAAGGTGGTGATGTACACAGTAGACGGTCAGGTGTTACATACAGCCATTGTGGAGAGGTCAGGGAGGGGGGTAGTACAGTCAATAGCACAATGTAGTGTTACAAGTAACATAGCTGTAGTGAGTTGTAAACATATCAGTGGGAACATGCGTCACATCATTGTGTACAACCCAACACTCCAGCCTCTGGTCCACTACCGGGGGGAAAGAATACAGGTACAGAGAGAGGGGATACAGAGTCGGGAGGCGGTCACACCAGACAAGTTTGATCCCTGGACAGTTGTATATGACAATAAGGGTAATATTGTTATTGCTGACGAGACAAGGAACACAATAGAACTGATAAGTGGAGAAGGGATGTACATAAAAACACTTCACACAAACAAAGGACACCAGTGGGCAGTAGGTATACAGAAGGGTGATGTGTTGTGGTCAAACTTAGAGTTAGATACGGGAGAGGACGGACTCAAACTCTTCAACTATTATAGTGACTGAATGACTCAACCTTGAATGAGGATGCAGACAATTTCTATCAGTGGACTTAAACAACATTTGACTTTTGGTATAATTTTACTTTCATCAACATTTATGTACACATTACATAAGACATTTAATTGATTTTGGAATGCTTTGCCGTCATTATTTCACATTTGAAATTTGTTAAAACACTACGATTATATGAGGAATGTTTATACATCAAACTGATTTGAAACCGTCTGTTTTGGAATGTGTGTAATCTTAGTTGACTTAATGTATGTCTATTAGACTTGCAGCCACGTCCCTGTGATAAATTTCAACTACCTTTATGAAATCTGAAATTAACATCCTTGCATCGGTTTTAGGTGTATAACCTGATTTCTCCTACCTAGTCCAGTGGGTTGTCCCAATCCTATCTTACCCTCGAATACTTGGTATGGCCCGATTTTATAAATAAAAATTAATCCCGATGCAGATTAGTCTTTTTCACTGTATATAATATATATCCAGTTTGGTGTCAGTAGGTCATGACCCTGTCTGGTCTTACTGTGAACCAAAAATTTGTTAATAATGTCATTTATTGTTAATGTTTAATAAAATTTACTGTAAATTGTCACCGAATTGTTGTTCTATATCATTTCAATTAATCCACAGAAAATTCAGTCTGATCACAAAACAAGAATACCAACATAATAACGAAACTATTACGCAAAATCGTTGGTACGAGGACAAAATTTGACATACATATATAGATTGGGATGGAGACACAAAAACACGGAATATTTTTATCGATTCTAGGTAAGACTGATTGTTTCTCAACACTAATTCTAAGATAGTTTAAGAATAATTCTCTAGGAATTAGGACACTAACAGGTCAGGAAGTGCCCATTGTGTGGCAATATATATCTCCCATAATGTGATTACAAAATGTTTATTTATAAAAAGATATATAAAAAAAAACCTTTGGGCCTCATAACCGTGATGTTTTACCTCCGTACGCATTTGGATAAAATCAAGTAGCGCACATATTTGCTTGTGCCGACCTAACTGTGACCGTTTTCAAAATAAAATCAAAAAATAAAAACAGAGTTTTTGAACACAAACCTTGAATCTATAGCATATCAATATTCTTATTTATTGACATAGGTCGCATCGGAGGACCAACTTTGACAATGGCTCATATGTATTTTATTAGGTCGGTGAGCCTATGCCATGGTGCAGCGTCCGTCGTCAGTCTGACATCCTGCGTTCGTCAGCATTTCCTTAAAATCCCTACTTGTTATGAATTCCTGAAAGGATTTTGATGAAATTTGGTCTGGAGCATAATTAGGAAAGGGAGACTAAACGTTGCATAAACGGAGACTCTGGCTCCGCTGGGGCTGGAGGGACGGGGCTCATTATGGGAAATTGAGGTAAATCCTTTAAATTACTACTAGTCCGGAACACAGGCGCTTGCATAGAAAATGCGATTTTCAAAAAAAAAAAAAAAAAAAAATGGATATGACAGTGGTATGTGTAATCTGTTAAGCTCAAGGTTGGCAACTCCGCCACAAGCGAAACGGCAGACCACCACACTTCAATCGACTAAAAAACACTTTTATTCAAACTGACACGGCGCACACTGTATGCGACGTCATCAGAAAAAAATCATCTTTAACCTACCGCGCCACTCAATACGAATTGTTACATCCAAAACACAATAGTCCGTGAAAACATCACCGAATTCCTCGCTCAGAATCCGGATCAAAGTTTCCGCTGTAAATATACATTACAGTGGACACGACTGATCCTTGATTAGACTTCTTACCTGGAAAATACAGAATGTATCTTGTTTATTCTGGGGTCATAAGGCCACTTCTAGTGGCGGAGATGTTAGATGATGACACTTTGGGTAACTCTGACCGTGGTTATACCAGGTGTGTAGATTTGGTGCGATATGTTTCAGGTGGACGTATATCGATCTCTCGAGAAATCCATCTACAAAGAGATATAACTGGTATATGTTTGTAAACATCGACCCCTTGATTTTATAAGGTTTTAAAATATGTATTAAACACATAATATTTAGTGATTGGTGGTCATTATCTCATAGCACATATGACTCAAAACTCCGAAACCGAGCCCATGCGGAGTGAGAGTGAATGTACGTTTGTATGTGTAAATTAATTATCAGTAAAATGCAAATTTTCAAATACAAGAAGATAAGTTGAATCAGGTAACTATCCGCCCTGGGCATATCCCAATTACGGGAGATGTGTTATGGTTAATTTTAGAATCAACTGATGGTGAGGGCTTTGTTGAGGTTCCAGAAATAAGACCATTGATTGATCTTTATTGGTTCTATGTCAGACAATGTCTCTACTTTTCCCTTCTTTCTTAAGAATCTATTTAAAGGAACAAGTGAAACATACATGTGAATTTTGAGAAAAAAATCTTTCCAGATGTTTTTAAGAAATAGCGATACCAAACTTCAATCCTCAAAGATAGCAGCCAGTCAGATATTTATTTTTTGGACACAAAATCTCAATCAAATTAGTTCAACTAGGCACAAGAGGAACCAACAAACAAAGTTTGAGGAATATCCCTCCAGTACTTTCCAGAAATAGAGATACCAAACCTCAATTTCAAAAACAAAGATGGACCAAGGAGAACCTACAAGATAAAGTTAGAGAATTAGCCTTGCAGTACTTTCTAAGAAATAGCGATAATAAGGATTGTTTACGGAGGGACGGGTGGACAAAAACTTCTTCAGTGAGAAAAACAACAAACAATAATGATTCTAATTATAAAATATTTTATTTTAGAATGGATAATATAAACATTTGATCATGGAGAGCTGTGTATGGCGCCATAATGCATACAGATCCATACACCATACAAACGTTATGAATACTGACCGTGCTACATACATCAACCTCAAAGGCTGCACACGCACACAGGTGCCGATCTTTATCTTAGGAAACATTACAAAAGGACAACAATCATCATATGTCGGACCAATACACACCCTGAATGACGCCAGAGTGAAGTTGTATTGACAATAGTTTTACATTTCACAGAATGGATGTCGGCGAAAGTATGATACATTAATTTAAATGTTATTTAGCCAAATGTCACCATTTTCAATTGTAATCTCGACCAAATCCGTTACAGGTTTAAATTTATATACCGATGTTAATTGAGTATACATGCAGAAAACACATTATAATTATATAATATTGATGACTGTATTTATATAACTTTGTTATATTTTATTATTAATTTAATTAATCACGACTTCATGATAGACTGAAAAATCTCTGATGACAGATGTTAGAAGACAATGCTGGAATAACACACCAACACTGTCCCCTTCTTATGACTGATAACAACAACTTACAGTACCTCTAACATTAGTTTGAGATTTTGACCTAAATTCAATTCATCAAAGTTAATAAAAAAAAAATCGAATTCTAAATAAATTTGAAAAGAACATTCCATTCTTCAAAGTTAATAAAAAAAATAAAGAATTCAAAATAATTATTAAGAAAACATTCCATTCTTAAAAATTAAAAAGAAAATCAAAAGTTCTAAAAAAATTAAGTGAACAGTCTATGGTCAGATGGATTGTAAAAGCAGAAATTTATGTTGGGACATTGTCAAATACATGCAATATATTCCAATCTTATTTCTCATAAAGTCTGAGACAGATCGTACATGGACACTAACTTTTAACCTGTGTGTACATGTAAGTATCTACAATTGTACATGATAAAACAAATGATATATTTATCTTGATGTCTTTAAGACAATATTTTACGAGATAATTTTTTTTTATGTACATTTAAGAACATTCAGTAATAGTAATATCAAAACCGGTATATATTTCATGACCTCTACCACGAAACAAATGGATTTTCTAACCTACTTAACATTTAGTATCAACACTTACACTTACTTACAGAACAAATCATCTGACCTATACGAATCATTTTACTTTACTCCATTTTATCGGTACATAGTATGACGATTACCTTGTAGAAGTTGGTGACTACCCCACTGAGCAACATATGTGATATATGTCACATACTGTCCAGATCAATTAGTTAAAGTGTTTGTCCAAGGACAAACCTCGACAGCATAGACAGTCCTGTTGCTCAGCTTCAGAGAAATACAAACCGTCACGGGCAGAGAGCATCAAATCACGCGCATCGGATCTACCAATGTGAGGTTGAGAATAACCTAATATACCAGGTCGAATACTTCCATAAATTATTGAATAAAAAAACTCTGAATAAGATTAAATTACTTTTTATTTTGTGTTTTATTAATTAACACAATCACAAAATTCTGGTTATATAATTTCATTCAGATCACTTCCAGAAATCTCCTTGATAGCTCAAAATCATTAATATCAATTAAATGTATGTTCTTGGTTTAATTCTCGAGAAGAAGAAAAAGCTCAACTTTGAATTTCAAATTACAGTTAATTTTATGCGATTCTATTTGTGTAACTGTGAAATTTTCTTGCTGTTATTTTGAGAAGTAAACGTTCCGTGACCAGGATTACATAATTTTGTAATATGATACGGACAAATGTAGATTTTGTTTTATGTTATTCATTTACCATAAAATTTTAGAGTGGGGAATCATTACATTTCGATAAACACCTGGACTGATATGCTTGGTCAAAAAAGTTAAACTTGACTTCTTGTTTTCTAACCTACCTAACTGATAAATAGCGGATAACCAGTCAGAATCATTCAGACTACTTGTCAAACTCTTACACGGGGTTTGAGATATTCCTGTCACGGAACAGACGCGTGGTTTGTTTTTTTCTTCTTATATATTCACCAATAAACAAAATTATATTTGTAAAATATATACCTATAGGGATGAGAGTGGATACAAATTACCCATTTTCAACACATTAATGTCGTCTCGGAAACAATAAAATGACGTCATGTCAATAATCAAAGCCAAATTCAATCACATTGATACTCGTTAGTGCTTTAATTAACATTACTGTCAATAGTACTGTAAACAAATGTTAATAATAGGAACATGTATGGAGTCAAGAGATCTAAGATGTTTGATATGAAATAACGATGCATATAAGTATTGAGACATGGTCATGCACGACTGTATTTCCTCTAGCAGGTTGAGTTACCGAATATTTTTTCCCTATGGAGGGTTTTACGGGTCGCCTTGTCATTTAATTTTGTTTTTTTTTGCACGCAATAACAGAGCGTATTATGTTAGGGCACCATTCGTCCGTCCTCAATCTGTTCGTTACCAAATTCTTGTGCCCACAGCTTGTCCTGTATGTCTCAGAAAATGATTTGACATTTGTTGGTATTACACGGAGTAGCGATATTGTAGACATGATGAGTCCGACGTTTTGTGAGTTATACGTTTTTACAACTTAGAACATTCACATATCTGTTTTTCAATTCTTTTGACTGCAACTAGCCCGACTGTTTTCAATCAAGATCTCAGTAATATTCAACTATGGCTAATTACAATACCATTTGGACAGTCATGTTCTCTCATTCTATTTGTCAATACACTACCATTCTGACATTGGTAATATCTAATTATATTTGTCGGTACAGTACCATTCTGATATCAGAGCCGTCCCAAAACATTGGTCAGTACAGTATCTTTCTGACATTGGTTATGTCTCATTCTTTTGGTCAGTACAGTAACATTCTGACATTAGAAACCTATCGTCACATGATCAATACAGAACCCATTCTGACATTAGTAATCTCTCATTATATTGGTCAATACAATACCATTCTAATATGGGTAATATATCTATATATTGCTTAGTAAAGTACCATTCTGACACCAAAAACCTCTAAATATATTGGTTAGTACAGTCCCATTTAGGCATTTGTAATCCCTCATTATCTTGGTCAGTACAGATCCATTCCATTCTGACTTTAGTAATCACTGATCATATTAGTCAATATAGACCATTGTGACATTAGTAAACTCTCTTTATATTGGCCAGTTTGGTTTGGTTTGGTTTATTTTGATAAACGTCCTATTAACAGCCTGGGTTATTTAAGGACGTGCCAGGTTTGGAGGTGGAGGAAAGCCGGAGTACCCGGAGAAAAAAACACCGGCCGACGTTCAGTACCTTGCAAATGCCCCTGGTGGGTTTCGAACTCGTGAACCAGTGGTGGAGGGCTAGTGCTAAAGTGACGGGACACATTAACCACTCAGCCAACGCGGCCCTTATTGGTCAGTACAGTACCATTGTGACGTTAGTAATCTCTCATTTAATTGTCCAGTACAGTACCATTGTGACGTAAGTAATCTCATTGAATTGACCAGTACAGTATCATTGTGACGTTAGTAATCTCTCATTAAATTGGCCAGTACAGTACCATTGTGATGTTAGTAATCTCTCATTAAATTGGCCGGTACAGTACCATTCAGCTATGCCTTTCATAGGGTGGTGTTAGATTCGTTTAGCCGATTGGTTATAACAAACAAATATGAGTACTATTGTATTAGGCCCTTAACAAAATGGCGAATTTATTGGACAATCGGTACACTGAATGTTAAAAAGCCACACATTGTCTGAATAATCTGAAACAAAAGAAAATGAAATTAGCAGTTCATATGTAAGAAGATCTAAACAGTCAGGAAGTTTGTACTTAACGCATGATTAGGTTAAATTAATATGATTTCGTTGTTTGTCTATTCTGAATCCCCAGAGCGATTTAGCCCTGTTTAATAAATTTCATTTCTGGCATGATTTAATTCAGTATTGTTTTACTGGCTTTTAAGTGACTATATGCTTTAAACAAAATACTGCAAAAAATGTGTTAAAGTGATCTAAGGGAAATACGAATAAATTCATCTGTGTATGGGTGACTTTGGTATGCGATCTGTCGAGCAGCGAATCGATGGGAGCCTTGGTGAGGGGTATATACAGGGAATAAACAGTGTCTTACATGTCATTTTCATATTGATTGCATGAGGACAGATCTAACTGATCCAGTCGTGGTACATACATTCCAACATAGTGTAGGAAGATAAACACAGTTGTAATGGTATTAGACATATTTGGAAAATATCTTAATCAAATTATTTGTTTCCCCTCAATCCTCATCAAATGCCATAGTCAGAATAATCAGGGCGTTAATCAGTATTAATTAATCACGATGTCATTTTTCTTCAATTTGGTCTTTTACTTTCTGGCTCAATAGTCCTAAACATACATTTCTATGATAAAGTGTCTACATTATAAACCAACAAGCCACTCCCCCTAACATCCAGACCATACCTACGTCGGTAATTAAAGGTTATGTACAATATTATACAATATATAACTGGAACACATGCATTGTTGCGGGGTTATGGAAACTGAACTGCGGAATGCTTTGCAAAACATCTCGCTTTGATTTTACTGACACGCTGTGAATCGATAATGTATGTATGTAACTAAAGAATGGACTTTTTATTTGAAAGATTCGGCCTAATCCCGGTAGATAAAGTATGCCCTATCTGTATGTGAAAAGGAGCCACACAAGGTTCTGTGTTTAATATTGCCATTGCGTAATTAATTACCTCGGTAGATAAGACACCCCATGGCTAGGCAAAAGTTTTGTGTGGTTAGGGACAGGGGATACACACTCTAGGTATATAAACCTTTACCACCTTGTACTATCTAGTGTTCACATATTTTGACAGGACGCAACCACTGGACCAGGAACTATCACAGTTAGAGTACTGCCAATTGATCGTTTGAGGATATCACTGACTCAAAACACTTCTGTAAGTACAAATATCATTTCTTATCTTAAATAAATAATTTACTCTCGTGTTTCAACGAGATAAATCATAGCATTTTATAAGGTTTTTTTTTTTCTGCTTTAAACGTTTCATGTCATCGCTGGTTCAGGTATGTAACAACATTTTATTAACTTTGATACTTATTATCAGCCGGCTGAAGCCAGGCGATCTATTTGTGGTTGGTTTAAAGTTTACACATGGGGAAAGGGAGCTGTTTGTTATGTATGTTGATATATGCATTGTTTTGTTTTGAGTTTGATAAAAAAAGAATTAGCCATTCATATTCTTGCTGGTGTTTTTATATAAAAACAGTTGTGCATCTGAGATAAATCGTGAATTTGATAGGCATTGCGAGATAATAATTTGTTTTTAATTAACGGATGACGAATACACTGTACCAGAAACATTACATTCCTTCTTTTAAACGAGGTGTTTCCAGTAAAACATGTTTGTAATAAAAGTTCTTATTGGGTATATTTGCCTTATCTTTTTCATCAAGTTTGTCATTACATTACATTTTTGATCATAACATGTTCTTTAGTCCGTTTGTGTGAATGTTAATTTTTAATGATCAGAAAGCAAAATGGGCGCCTATCGGCCAACATTGATTTTTACACTTTGTTACCAATATTTCTCAATAAGAACTAAACGTGGCTTTCTCAAAGTTCTTACGTAGCATACCCTTAATCTTTAATGAGCATCCAGAATATTGAGACTGGTTGAAAACAAGAAAGGATCTTGATTTAGTTGAAGTTCTCCTTGGTTGAAAATGGTTTAAATATAAACGTATAACGAAGCCTTACGGTAACTTTGATGATGTTTTGCATGTGATAACGGTAATAATGAAGTTGCCTGGCGCTCATTATTTCTATTCTTTGATTTAAAGGCAGTCAAAACTCACAGATGGATTAGAAAACAAAGTGGCACCTTGTATATTACACAAAATTTGATTAACACTACTACGCATGTGAGATATCTAGAAATACATGGAGCATACATAACATACTTAAACAAATCAAATTAAAAGTGACACGAATATCAAATTTCGCACACTTGTGCGTTCATTGTTTGCGGCCGGAACCTTATTTAACGTGAAAAAAATCAGGTAACACCTTCAACTACTAGTATAAGGGGCATAACTCTTTCTTTCTAAATACATTTGTCGTCTGCCAAAGGCCGACGGTGGGAAATCTGACACCTGAAGTATACAAACTAGGAATTAATAAATTTATTTTGTGCCGATCGTAGACGAGTAATGGCAATCAAGAAAATACCGATTTGCTGACTCGGGTTACCAGGAAGTCCAATCTTAACATTAGGGCAAATGAAATAGTCCTATTAGCTTGTTATACCATAATTTGCCCAATACTTGTTGGAAAGATAAAACATGTCTCTGTAGGTTAGTATTAAATAAAGTGGAATGCAGATTGAAATAATAATATAAATACTAGCATTAAACTGTTACCATATTTTACTAGACAGGCAATATGAAGATTTGGGTGACAGATAAATATATTATACTAATGACAGAGATAAATGTGAGTGTGAAAACGTGTGGACAGTGAGTTGGAAATTAGGGTCAGGTATCTGTGCTTTTCATATTACACAAACACTTTACAGTCATATTACACAAACACGTTACAGTCATATTACACAAACACTTTACAGTCATATTACACAAACACTTTTGCTATGTATATGGTGTTACTGGTCTGTGAGATATCTTATAGTATTATGGTCTAAGGGGAAATAACTCCATTCCGGATATTGTTGTTTATTTCTAATTTTGTTTTACTAGTTTGTACTTGATTCCGGATATGTTGGTCCGAGATATGTTTTATAATTAGTTGAATAAAATGGCGACAACGTATCAAGACGCTCATCCTCGTCCTCGTCATATTACACAAACACTTTACAGTCATATTACACAAACACTTTACAGTCATATTACACAAACACTTTACAGTAATACTACACAAACACTTTACAGTAGATTTGGCCCCTGCTGTGCATATGATTTTTGTACTGTTACATATTCCGATATGTTTGATATTTGATATATGGACAGCACATGGACTTTACACGTACCCATGGCCCAAAATGAAAATTGGTGTTGCTAATATTTGTGTGCAGTTCAAATAAATACGACATGGCATCAAACCTAACTTACTTGTATGGATAAATGAGATATTAATTAACCTAAACAGCATCCATTTAGTGACGTTTAGTCCAATGTCGATGTTCTATTCCGTCCGTAAATACCCTTGTGTTACACTCGCCAAAATTACACATAGAGCATTCCAAGTATACATGTAGCAGTGAGCTCTGTCCCCTACGCAAGACATCTAGCTGTCAGAATGTACAATATCCAAGTGCATGGCCAGGGTCCGGCTACATAATATTCCCTACGCCCAATTTTGGCTAAGGTACTTTATGGATTATACGCCCGTTCAAAGTTTACGGGAGTAGAATCTATTATCAATTTTGATTATGATGAAATGTAGCCCCTCCGGCCGATCGTTTGACGTAAGAGTTTTTTTCTTCTTTTAAGTCGGCTTATCACCATGATATTTACGTTAGTTGCTTTCTTGGATTACACTCGACCCTTTTTATAACTCAAATACTAAGCTGATTACAGAAATATTTAAAAACTAGAGCTAGGAATGTTTAATTAATTCAATTGTGTACCCTTTCATTCGAAAAATACTGATGGCTGGATAACAGGTATAGCTTTGTATCTTGGTCTTCGAAAAAAAATGTCGTTTAAATATCATATCATCTATTTGACTCATGCGACCTTGGATGTTCGTCAAGGTCATAAATCTAAACAAATGTTTAGCCTTCACCCAGCATGCTACAGGCCCATTATCAGGTATCTGGGCCCATTAGTTATTGTTAGAAAGTCGTTTGAAAAAATATAGCCTATTTGACACTTGTGACCTTGAATGTAAGTCAGGGTCATTCATTTCCGCAAATTTAGTAGTTCTTTACCAAAGCTTGCAGCAGGTATGATCTAAGGTTTCTTGGCCTTTCGGTTATTGAGACGATTTTAAGCGTATTTTACTCCCGTGACCTTGATTGTAGGTGATTCATTTTTGAACAAACATTGCAAGCATTCACCCCAGCATTATACAGTGTACAGGCCCAGTATTAGTTAGATATCTAGACCTCTGGACGATTAAGAAGTCAATCAAAATTTTTAGACTATTTCACCCTTGTGACATTGAGTGTATATCAAGGTTATTTACTCAAACATTATGTGGCCTGTCACTGCAGCACTGAAGCACTATAGATCGAATATCAAGTGTCTTGGCTTCTAGGTTAATGAGAAGAGCTTATTTAAACAGAGTACAGCCTATTTGACGCATGTGACATTTAAAGAAGGTCAAGGCCATTCATTTGAACAAACATTGTAGCGCTTCACCCCAGAATGCTACAGGCCAATTTCACGCGGTCCATACATTGTTTTTTTAAACTACTTTTACTGTTTAAGTTGACCGTGTTACACGTCCGTTCGGGACGTATTTAACTTCTTTAACTGTTTAAGTTGACCGCGTCACATGTTTATTAAACAGTACACGTTAGTATGGGACTCATTTAAGCGTTCGTACAATACATTTATAATGAACACATTAACAGGTAAAATTTACAAGGCACTACATGATAGATATCGGTAAACTTTGGTATATTGTGCAGTTCTCATAGAATGTTAATTAATTTAATAAATTAAGTGTCATGTAATTGTTCTAGACATTAAACTACATAACCAATAGTTCATGTCTTGACATACACTCAATGTCACAAGAATGTGTACTATTACAACTGTAACAATATACATGTTCACCAAGTTCACGATGAAATTAGTGTATGAAAAGTGACACAATCTTCGACAATCAGAAAGCGTTAAAATATAATTGTATAATACAACAAATTAAATATGTGTCGTTTAAAAGTTTAATGTGTGCATTGTTTTTCCATATGATCTTTTAAATATTTACCATGATACATAGTTTTATATTCTATCAATCCAACCTTGATTTCTGTTCCAGTGAGGACGCTAATTGTTGACCTAAGGTTGAAACGACTGTTTACCACATGATTTCCGGGAGAGGACAGCGATATTGAAATAATCGGTGAGTAAAAACAGTGTCAACTTAATTCTTATTATACCCCGCTCTCCTAGTAAATTATGAGAAACGGTTCGTAATTTTAATAACCATCCCTGGAATGTATAGAGCCTAATCAACCCATCCTCAATAAAATTCCTCTTAACCAGGTACTTACTTTCCCCTCCCTATCACAATTTATTCATCAACATACAATGTATAATTCAAACGATATCAATGTAAAATTACAATAGTGCTAATGAACGCACAGGGACCTGATTATACATGATACAGAAACATTGTATGTGGACAATGGGTTCGAAATTCGTGCTATGTCCCTGTGCCGGGAGAGACGAGTATCAACCAAAATCAGACATACCCAGGGTAAATAACTTTTTCGGAACATGACTGAATTGCAAGCCTATTGTTGAAGGGATGTAACTCGTACGAAATATTTAGGTGGATATTCCAGCAATCATTCCCCCCGATTGTTGCGATTGATTATAACGGTACATTCTAATCATCCATACCCCTACAATATTGCAACTTGAGAGTGTAGATGAAGACGAAACTTTTTTGTCATGTAAATGTTAATAATGATAGGAAATTAAGAATATGATAATAATGTGCGTCTTGGATTTAAACAGTTCAAATTGTGTCATCGCTAATTCATAACAATTGGATATTTCTCGTAGTCTGCATATAGGTTCCCTTTTATCCGTAGTTATGCCCGTCTAGTTTCGAGAAAGAAAATAGCATTTTAAGGTGGCCATCTTGGATATTTTTTCTTCTTTTTTACAATCGCCGTTTGTTTAGAAGTACTGGAGAAATATTTTTCAAACTCAATATGACGTTTCCATTGGTTCCTATTTGTGTCTATTCAATTTTAACTCTAGTCATCAAATCAAAATGGCCGACAGGAGGCCATCTTGGATTTAATCAGCTGAAGTTAATTCGCCATTTCTCAGAAACAAACTCCTACTTCTTGTATAAATTCCATATACTTCCAAATGATTAAGAGGAAAGTGAAAATAAGAAAATCGGACTTACAATGTACATATCGAGTCCATACAGATAATTCAATGGTAGGTGCCAAGATCCTTCTAAGAGCTAAATCAATGTTTCTTTTAAGTATTGTTGCATTATAGACGAGGAAATGTGTTTATTGTATGTACTTTTATTTCCATCAGACAGCAGTACCCTCAAGTATCTCGGAGGACATCATTCTTCAAGCCAGGGAAAAGACCACATCACCCTGCTTTCAAGAACTGGAATTTGACTAGTTTGTTGGTAAAGTATCATAATTTGAATTTGTTTGTTTGATTGTTTGTTTGCTTTTCAATACATATTCACATGTTCCTTCCAATACCATTCTATTGATAAGACTGTTTATAGAACTGATTGTTTGCTTGTTCTATGATTCCGTAAACAATGAGGGTCATTTAAGACGGATCATAATTGTAGTAGCCGGTGGCTAGCTTATGAAACACTATAAACAAGACACAACTATAGTTAAACTCTTCTACGTACATCAGAATTATCGTGTAGGACATATCCTATACGTACATCATAAATATATTGTACGTTCATCAGGATTATCTTGTATGTACGGCTTATACGTACACCATACATATCTTCTATCATAGACGAAAATATGTACGTCCGTGCTTGTATGTACGATTTTTCCGTACGTACACCAGAGATGTTTTGGGCGTACAACTCATAATATTGTACGTAGAGCTTAATATTTGGTCTGTACAGTAAGACTTCCCTGTTCGTACGCTTACCGAGTGTTCTGACCTCCTTTATTTACATGAAACTAAATACTAGTTATTTTTGTAATGAGAGTTTGTATCTTTAGGTGGGGGATTTTTAGGATTCCTATATATACCGGTATATATAACAATATAGAGGGTTAATTCCGTCATTTCTTTGTTATACAGATACACAAGAGGATCTCCAACACCCGCTGCCTTTTCCATCTTGTCATATCGTTATCATGGCGTCTAAAACGTCAATCTTTCGTGCACAGTTTCCAATTCGGGTTAAGGGAAATACCAAGTGTAACAATCACAAAGACAATGATGTAGTTTTTTTGTGCCACAATTGTAAAACGCTCATTTGCCCAATATGTTCAATTACAGAACACAAACTACATATTGATAGTTTTGTAGAACTTTCAAAAGTTAAAATAGAAAATGGAAACATAATTCAGAATTTTGTAGATGAAACAGACAATATTAGCATTCCAAAAGTAAACCAGGAAATCGTTTCATCGCGAACAAAACTGTCTTCTTGTAAACCTCTGTATAATAAACTTCGTAAAACAATTACCGACAATAACAATAAATGTAAAATACAATTAGATGAAATAACCGCGGATTATATATCGATCTGTGACAAGATGGAGGTGGCGGACACGGACCTTATACAGACACACATCACAGACATGGAGAGGCGGTTGGATACTTTGAGGGAACTCTCATCAGAATATAAACAGACTCTCCAGACAGGAACTGCTGTACTCATGTACGACTCGGTATCAGAAATCCGGGAAATGGATACAGACATCCCACCGACACCTTATATACAGACAGACTTTACTCCAGGTATGGACAGACAAAGTCACCTGAAACAGGCCCTCGGGAACATGAAACTCCCAACTGACTATTTCCAGGCGGAATCAGCGACTGGTGGTCACTCCGACCAACGTCCAGTAGTCAGACCAAAACAATCTACAGAAGCTGGTCAAGCCTCCTCTGGAGAAATCCGGTACAAACTTCGTGACAGTCCAACCGTCACGTCCCAGTTCTCATACCCGGGTAACATCACATCGATCTGTCCTACATCTGATGGACGTGCGTGGCTGTGTGACCATAACACCGACACAGTAAAGCTCATTAACAACAAAGGTCAGGTCATACAGACGATAAAACACAATAGTAACATACAGGGCATCAGTCTGGACCCCACCACAGGTCGTCTGTGGTTCTGTTGTACGGATGAGAGGATAATTTATGAAATGTCTACATCGCCTACACCACTCACAAGATTTACTACAGAGGGTAGCCCAGTCTGTCTGTGTGTGACCAGGGAGGGTCGGGTAGTGGTGGGTACATTGGGTAGACATGGGTACAAGGTGGTGATGTACACAGAAGACGGTCAGGTGTTACATACAGCCATTGTGGAGGGGTTAGTACGGTCAATATCACAATGTGGTGTTACATGTAACATAGCTGTAGTGATTAGTAAACATATCAGTGGGGACGTCAGTGATATAGACAACTACAGGCGTCACATCATTGTGTACAACTCGACAGTCCAGCCCCTGGTCCACTACCGGGGGGAGGGGATACAGGCCCAGAGAGAGGGGATACAGAGCCGGGAGGCGATCACACCAGACAAGTTTAAACCAGTCATAGTTGTATATGACAGTAAGGGTAATATTGTTATTGCTGACCATACAAGGAAAACAATAGAACTGATTAGTGGAGCAGGGGAGTACATAAAAACACTTCACACAAACAAAGTATATCAGGGAGCAGTAGGTATACAGGAGGGTGATGTGTTGTGGTCATACTTACTGTTAGATACAGGAAAGCCGGGACTCAAACTCCTCAAGTATTATAGTGACTGGTTGACCTTGATTGATGATACAGACAATTTATATTAGAGGATTTAAACAACATTAACAAGTATTATAGTGACTGAGTGACTCAACCTTGAGCGAGGGTACAGACAATGTATATCAGTGGACTTTTAAAAACAACATTTGACTTTTGGTATAATATTCCTTTTTTCAACATTTATGTACACATTACATAGGACATTTAATTGATTTCTGAATGTTTTGCCGTCATTATTTCACATTTGAATTTTGTTAAAAGTAGGATTATATGAGGACTGTTTATACATCACACTGATTTGAAACCGTCTGTTATGGAATGTGTGTAACCTTAGTGACTTAATTCATGTCTTTTCGACTTGCAGTCACGTCCCTGTGATCCTTGCATCGGTTTTAAGTGAGTGGGTTCTCCCAATCCTATTTTACCCACGAATACTTGGTATGACCCCGATGTTTTCTTTTAAATTCTGATGCAGAACAGTGTCACTGTATATAATATATCCAGTTTAGTGTCTGTAGGCCATGGCGCTGTCTGGTCGTGCCGTGAACCGATTATTTGTAATAATGTCATTCGTCTTTTATAGATAATAAAATTTACTGTTAATTGTCCCCGAATTATTGTTCTTTATCATGTCAATTAATCAACAAAAAATTCAACAACAACTCAACTCAACACTAATTCTAAGAAAGTTTAGGAATAATTCTCTCTGAATTAGGACACTGATAGGTCAGGAAGTGGCCATTGTGTGGCAATATATATCTCCCGTAATGTCATTACAAAATGTTTTTATAAAAAGATATAAAAAAAAAACTTTGGGCCTGATAACCGTAATATTTGACCTCGGTACGCATTTTGATAAAATCAAGTAGCGCATATATCTGCCTGTGCCGACCGAACTGTGACCGTTTTCAAAATAAAATTCAAAAAAATAAAAACAGAGTTTTTGAACACAAACCTTGAATCTATAACATGTCAATATTCTTATTTATTGACATAGGTCGCATCGGAGGACCAACTTTGACAATGGCTCATATGTATTATATAAGGTCGGTGAGCCTATGCCATGGTGCAGCGTCCGTCGTCCGTCTGACATCCTGCGTTCGACAACATTTCCTTAAAATCCCTACTTGTTATGAATTCCTAAAAGGATTTTGATGAAATTTGGTCTGGAGCATAATTGGGAAAGGGAGACTAAACGTTGCTTAAACGGAGACTCTGGCTCCGCTGGGGCCGGAGGGACGGGGCTCATTATGGGAAATTGAGGTAAATCCTTTAAATTACTACTAGTCCTGAACACAGGCGCTTGCATAGAAAATGCGATTTTCATAAAAAAAATTGATATGACAGTGGTATGTGTAATCTGTTAAGCTCAAGGTTGGCAACTCCGCCACGAGCGAAACGGCAGACCACCACACTTCCATCGACTAAAAAACACTTTTATTCAAACTGACACGGCACACACTATTTGCGACCGTCATCAGAAAACATTCATATTTAACCTACCGTGCCACTGTGACTCAATACGAATTGTTACCTCCCAAACACAATAATTAGTAAAAACATCGCCGAATTCCTCGCTGAGAATCCGGATCAATTTTTCCGCTGTAAATATACATTCAGTGGACACGACTGATCCTTGATTAGACTTCTTACCTGGTAAATACGGAATGTATCTTGTTTATTTTGGGGTCATTAGGCTATTTCTAGTGGCCGGGGAGGTTAGATGATTACACTTTGAGTAACTCTGACCGTGGTTATACCAGGTGTGTAGATTTGGTGCGATATGTTTCAGGTGGACCTATATCGATCTCTCGAGAAATCCATCTACAAAGAGATATAACTGGTATATGTTGTTTTTTTTTTTCACTTTCTTTATTTTTTCAAGTTCACATATATAAACACATTGCTACAAGAAACAAAACATGTCTATTTGATTAATTCTTACTTCTGCTTACATATATACTTTTACTGTCTAGTACAAAATATATTTTCAATCTTACTTAATATTATTAATTATTAACTAGATCCAGTGCTGTGCTGATAGAAATCCATCTTTCTCTTATTCGGTTCGCCTTTGTTCGGGAATAAAATATCACACTTTGTTTTTCAATTTGTTTATAGTACATAAAAATTGACCGGATCCCTTCAATAGATGGGATAATATTTTTACATCTGCAGGAATAAATATACTTTTTCACAAGTAAAATACAAAAATTAATAACATCAAATTGAGAGTCATTATTACAACCTAACAGGACTGAAGTACAATTCATATCAAACAATATATTTAAATTAGTTATAAATCTATTTTTTATGAATTCCCATAAAACACGAACATAAGGGCATTCCCAGAAAAGGTGTTCAATTGTTTCTCTATTAGCCATACAAAAAGTACATAGTTCACTTTCAACAATTTTCATTTTCATTAATCTAGAATTTGTATAAATAATTCTATGAAGCAACCTAAATTGAAAAGTCCTTATGTTTGTATCATCTGACAACAAAAAAACTGACTTAAATATCAGTTTCCAATCTTCCAAATTAAATACAGTTCCTAACTTTCTATTCCATTTTTCTACGACTTTGTTTGGAAATTCCTGCTGTTCACCGATAAGAAGATTATAAAAATGTTTAGCCACTTTTTCGTTAGACTTAAGCGAAGTAATTAAATTGCCTTCAATATTATTTAGTTTTCTACCATTATTAATAATATTTTGTTTCCAGTTCCTTGGAATAGCAGAGAGTAGCCCTTGAAAGGTTATAATATTAGTATTTATATTATACTTCCGCTGGAATTCTTCAAAAGATAGAAATTCACCAGTCTCATTTAATAAGTCATTAATGAAAAACACATTGTTCTTTATCCATTTATAGTATATAACATGTTTATTATTTACAAGAATTTTATTGTTTAACCACAATGGTTGAGATAATTGGTCATTCGGGGTTGTGGGAGGTACACGTGTCAAGGAAGCCCATATCTGAATTACATTTTGCCAAAATGTGTTAAATTTACATGAAATTTTCAGTAATCCTTCACTATTCAGGTCCCAAAGTTTATCTCCTCCCATCTTTTCCACCTTACTTAATAGTAATATTTTCCAACTGGAATAGTTTTCTGGATTCAATAATTTCTTTATCCATGTTATTTTTTGAGCTTGACAATAAGATTTTACATGCGGCATTCCTAGTCCCCCATTTTCATAAGTATTTATCATTGTATTTCTTTTGATTTTATCTTTTTTTCCCGACCATAAAAAATTGAAAAAAACTTTTTGTAGATTTTGGAGAAATGTTTCTGATGGATCTGGGAGTGTAGAAAATAAATGCGTAAATATTGGTAGTACTAGAGTTTTTATAACTGTAATTTTTCCCAAATAACTCAAGTTTCTAAAAGACCAGTCATTTAAGAGTTTTTTAACAGATATAAGTTTTTCTTCAAAATTATGCTTAGTGATGTCTTCCTTAGTCAGATCAAAAGAAATGCCAAGTAGTTTAAATTTCCCACTATGGTTCCAATGAAGACCTCTCTCTTGTAAATATTCCTCACCACAACCCCGTTTAACCCCAATCCATAATAAGTGGGTTTTGTCCAGGTTTGTTCGTAAACCAGAACAGTCTATAAAAAGATCAAGTGTGCTTAGTGCGTTTTCTAATGAAGTTTCATCATCATCAAGGCATAGTGTTGAATCGTCTGCATATTGACTCAACATATATTCAGAGTTTTCTATATTAATGCCCTTTATATTTGGATTAAACTTAAGAGATGAACTAAGAAGTTCTATAGATAATATAAAAATATATGGTGATAAAGGGTCTCCCTGCCTAACTCCTCTTTCAATATTAAAGAATTTTGACATATGTCCATTATTAGAAATACAACTCGAACAGTTATTATAAAAACATTTCATCCATTTTCTTAAATTGGGCCCAAAACCTTGAAATTCTAATGCTTTTTGAATAAATGGCCATTCTAGGGAATCAAAAGCTTTCTCAAAGTCCAATAAAATGAGTAATCCTGGGATGTTATTTTCACGTGTTTTTTCAATTATATCTAAAATAAATCTAGTACATTCCCCTATGTATCTACCTTTTACAAACCCTTTTTGTGAATCACTAATAAGTTTATTTAAGTATGGTTTTATTCTATTTGCAATACATGAGGAAACAATTTTATAATCTACATTTAAAAGTGATATAGGGCGCCAGTTTTTTAAAAACAGTTTTGATTTACCTTCTTTTGGAATACAATTTATAATGCCCTGTCGCTGCGAAATAGACAGATATCCCTTTTCAAAAGATTCATTAAAAGAGTTAATAAGGGGGTTGTAAATATCGTTCCAAAAAAATTTATAGAATTCCACTGTAAATCCATCTAAACCAGGAGATTTTGAATTTTTCATATTTTTGAGTGCCTTTAAACATTCTGATCTATTAATAATGCCTTCCATTTCATCTGATTCCTCAATACTTAATTTATAATTGTAAGGATTTCCTTCGTTAAAAAAAGACTGCTTATGCATTTCCCCTAAATGGGTTTCTCTGCTTCTGTATAACTCTTTATAATATTTCACTTGCTCTTCCATAATTTCTTCTAGTTCTAAAATTTCTCTATTTTCCTCAGTAATTATTTTCGGAATAAGTTTTTCTGTGAAATGTCTTTTTTCTAAATTACAAAAATATTTTGTACTCTTCTCTCCTTCAACTTTCCACCTTGCTTTTGCCCTAATTATCATACCCTTAACTTTATCTTCCCTGATTTTCTTAAGTTCACCCTCTACTCTAATAACCTCAGCTTCATTTACATTTTCCCCTTCACCCAAATAAAGATCTTTTAACTTAAGTTCTAATTTTCGTTCTTCATCTACTCTGATTGTTTTCTTATGTGAACAGTATTTTATAGTTAACCCACGTATCATTAGCTTAATTGTTTCCCAAAGTAGTTGATAATCTATTATATATTCATTTTGGGAAGTATTATCATTATTTCTATATTGGTTAAGGGTGTCGGAAATGCATTCTTTAACTTTTGTAACATATACTTCATCATATAGTAAGGAATTATTGAATTTCCAAGTTCCAAAACCGCGTTTTTGGTCAACAAATTTAAAAGAGACTGAAACTGGAGAATGATCTGATCTATAGCATAATCCTATGTCAGTATTTGTAATAAATGGAACTAAATCAGAAGATACTAAAAAGTAGTCTAATCTAGCCTGTTTTTGATAGGGACCCCTCCATGTATACCTTTTAACTTCAGGATTTTCTTCCCTCCATATATCTAAAATATCTAGGGAGGACATCATTTCGTGGACTCTAGCTTGACTTCTGGGGTTATTATTCTGTCTATAATTAAGGTTATCAAGATCATAATTTAGGGACACATTCCAATCTCCACATGCTATAATAGGATTATTATCTAGAGTTTCGAGTTTTCGCTGTATGTTATCGAAGAAGGCAGGATTATCCTCATTAGGACCATACAGAGCTAACAGAGTTATTTTTCTATCAAAGAGTTTAATTTCAAGCATTAAGAAATTACCATTGGTATCTTTAATTTCCTTCAAAATCTCAAATTCAAATGTATTATTAAAAAGAATAGCTACACCCCTACTATTACTGGAGAAAGAGCAGAATTTAGACGTATACCCCCATTCAGTAGCCCAAAAATTTTCAACTTCTTTAGAAGAATGTGTATCAATAAGTATCGTTATATCATATTTTTTCCTGCAGTTAGTAAAAAAATCTCGACGCTTTATCTTATCAGACGACAAACCCCGACAATTACAGCAACCGATTTTAAGATTATCATCCATTATTGGTATCACACAAGCTTATTACTTTAAAAAATACATATTCATAGCAGCACAGCACTGGTTCATGATTTTTTTCTAAAGTGAACTTTTTTTCAATCAACAAAGAAAACTCCCCGTTTCCCCACCCCCCTCCCCTGATATAAACTTTAAGAAACATTAAAGTGGCCAAGATTTTGAAAAAAGCCACACTGGCTCACTGTCAACCATATATGTTTACATGTTAAAATAACAGTCTTATTTACACCTGACATCATTCTTGCGAGCGTCTTGTACCTACATCAGCTCGACAGTTTATAAAAACACTCCCGGAAATTGAGACTTGCTAATACTAAAATATTATTGGAACCCAAAACCCGGTCTATATTATCCGGACTCTGTTATAAATTCCGGTACCGGATCATAATATAAAGATATGGTATTTCTATCTGAACCAACATAATATAAATACTGTATGTCTGATATTTAATTATGTATTGAGATTATCTTATAATATTGATTAAATGTGTACATAATGTACATTCAGGCTCGTAATGCTTGAATTAATGTATTATAAAAACCTATCCATAATAATTGTACATGTCTGTACACGTATCCCAGACTATGTTGAATCTGAAATATGTATGTCAATGTGATAAATATGTCTAATACTTAATTATTTATTTTGCCAATTATAAGCATTGTTTATAAAAAGAAAGTACAAACTTTCCTATTGAAACACATGTGTATCCGAGTAAAACACTCCCGGAAATTGGACTGGCTAATACTAAAACATTTTTGGAACCCAAAACCCAGTTCTATATTATCCGGACTCTGTTATAAATTCCGGTACCGGATTATAATATAAAGATAGGGTATTTCCCTCTGCCCCCAAACAATATAAATACTGTATGTCTGATACTTAATTATGTATTGAGATTATCTTATAATATTGATTAAATGTGTACATAATAATTGTACATAATGTACATTCAGGCTCGTAATGCTTAAATTAATGTATTGTAAAAACCTATCAATAATACTTATACATGTCTGTACACGTATCCCAGACTATGTTGACTCTGAAATATGTATTTCAATGTGATAAATATGTCTAATACTTAATTATTTATTTTGCCAATTATAAGCATTGTTTATAAAAAGAAAGTACAAACTTTCCTATTGAACACATGCGTATCCGAGTATATGTTAGCCACTCAAAATCCTTCATAATGATTATATGCATATTTTCTCATTAATGCATGCGCATACCGTCGTATATTGTATATTATATATATTACGTCATTTACCATAAAATCCTATTTACGACTCATGCACCCAATCACATCTGTGTGTACCTTTATTCAGCTTGGCCAGGTCAGATGTGTACTATAACTTATTACATAGTAGTTTATTTATACCTATAAATGCTTATATGCATATTTTCTCATTACCATATACAGTCGTATTTAATTGTATATTAGTATTTTACGCCATTTACCACAATATCCTATTTACGACTCATGCACATTAGATCACATCTGTGTGTACCTTTATTCAGCTTGACCAGGTCAGATGTGTACTATAACTTATCACATAATAGGTTATCCATACTTTAACAGTAAATATAAACCAGACTACATGTTAGTATTTAGTTTTCATAAATCGATTGTATTACAATCTAAATTGTAAAAATCATCAGTCTGTATTCATTTACTAGAAACAATATACAGAGACACATGTGAGTACACTACAGTGTACATTTTGTATATTTCAATTTAGTTACAACTTATTACCATTTCAGTATGCATTTTGTTTATATCATTGTGATCATTGTCTTAGTCACTCTACATCCAAAATATAGAGCTTGATCACTTCCTGTTAAACATGTTATGCGTATACATTTATATTGTGCGAATAAAAACATAATGTGATTTTTGAGTATGTATCATATAATACATGTATCACTATCAGTGACCACTACTAATATACTATTATACCATTAGTCAAGGGTTGAATATATGTAATTTTTCAGTGAAGCACTCATTATGATACAAATGTATGTATTCATATATTAAGCGCATATCGCTGGCTATAGTATCAGAGAAAGCTAGAACTATACATGTAAAACTTTTATGTTATATAAACACTTATATATAAAATTAAAATTAAACGACAGACTCGGACAGTTTTAATATATTTTCAAAATACCCACTGTATTCACTTATGTGCATGATCTCCTTCCATTTTAACAACACACTGATGTACATCCATACATGTACAAATGTATTCAGATACTTTTTTATGTGTACCACTGAAATAAGCCATGTATATATATTTTATACCATACATGATTTACAAAAGAGTTACTTTCACCCAGGCCTTTACCGTATACCACGTACACTGAAAGCTATAACTACCATTTGTAAAAAAATAAATATCCACACTTCTATAATTATATACAAAAACAATACAAGTCTGCAGAACTATGTACCTCCAAACTTACACCTCTATATCTGTCAAATCAAACATGTACCCAGCTTATAGGTATTTATCTATTTTGTAATCTCACTACTAAATTAACTTGTACATGTTAAAATGTCCCTGATTTTCCAGATACAGATCACTCTGTAACTTATGGGGAGTCACATACTTCCATTACGAGTAAAATTCCTGTCCTCCAACAAAAACTTATCAGTCAACTGGGTATCATGCACAATTCTTCTTTTTTTACCGTTTTTCAGAAGCGCGAACAGTTTACCGTCAATGCTCCATGACTTTTCAACACAATCAAGTTGGTACGCGTCTTTCAGTCTTTTCTGATTGACCCGGGTCAAGTCCTCCGCTATAAACCATTTTGTCCCTTTCAGTGCTTTCCGGTTCTTGATCACGTCTATCTTTTTTCTACGGTGAGTGAATCTACAAATCACAGTTCGAGGTTTGGTCGTCTGATATGGACCTAGTCTGTGGGCAATATCAATGTCTGATTCGCGGATGTCTATCTTTAACTGGGATTTTACCAGCCCCACGATTTTACCAACACATTCCTCCACCGTCTCGTGCTTATTTGTATCCTCCAGACCAACTATTCTTATGGAGTTTTTTCTTCCGTGTTGTTCTAAATCATTCTGTTTGTTGTTGATATCATATTGTCTGTTTTCTAAATCTCTCACTTTTTGTTCTAGTCCTTCTACTGCCTGTGTTAGTTTTGTGTTCTCGTCTTCCAATTCAAATATACGTCCCTCCAGCCTTTCCACTAACTCTTTGTTTTCTTCCTTAATTTCTTCACGCAGGGACTTCATTTGCATGCTTATGTCATGTTGCAGGGTAGACACAATCTCAAAAATATTGTCCAGTTTCTCATCATTGGACATTCTCTTAGAGACATCACTAAGTCTTCCAGAATTACTCTTTACTTTACCCTGGCCTGAGGTTGGAAAAAAAAAAAAAAAACCC
>NC_047015.1:52903991-52962002 GCF_902652985.1 Pecten maximus | reverse complement strand
AGAGCCCAGAGGGCCTGTATCGCTCACCTGGTTTCATGAGATATGAAACAAGAACTATACTTAAGTATATTTGCCACTGGTATTGTTATGTCAATATATATCATATGCATTTTATATGGTTACATGAACATTGTTTTTATTGTAATTCTAAAAATGTCAATTTAGCCAAATTGATCCCTTTTGGCCCCGCCCCGCCCCCGGGGGTCAGCCCCACCAATTGTACAATTTTGAATCCCTACCCCAAGGGGATGCTTCCAAGCGAATATGAGCGATATATATATATCCATTGCTTAGTTTCAGAGAAGAGGTTGTTTATATCAATTTAGGCAAATTTGACCCCTTCTGGCCTGCCCCTCAGCCCTCAGGGGGGTCAGCCCTATCATTTGTACAATTTTGAATCCCTACCCCAAAGGGATATTACCAGTCAAATATGTGAGATATGCATTGCTTAGTTTCAGAGGAGAAGTCGTTTATATAAATCTAGCTAAACTGGCCCTTTTTGGCCCCGCCCCTAGGACACCCAGGGGGTTAGCCCCACCATTTGTACAATTTTGAATTTCTACCCCAAGTAGGTGCTACAAGGCAAATACATGATGTCCATTGCTTAGTTTCAGAGGAGAAGTTGTTTATATCAATTTAGCCAAATTGACCCTGTTTGGCCACGCCCCTCAGCGCCCCGGGCGGTCAGCCCCACCATTTGTACAATTTTGAGTCCCCACTCAGTAGTGATGCTACCAGGCAAATATGAGCGATATCAATTGCTCGGTTTCAGAGAAGAAGTCGTTTATATCAATTGAGCCCAATTGACCACATTTGGCCCCGCCCCTCAGGCCCCTGGGGGGTCAGCCCCATCATTTGTACAATTTTGAATCCCCACTACATAGTGATGCTACCAGGCAAATATGAGCGATATCCAATGCTCGGTTTCAGAGAAGAAGTCGTTTATATCAATATAGCCCGATTGGCCTCATTTAGCCCCGCCCCAGAGACCCCCAGGGGGTCAGCCCCATCATTTGTACAATTTTGAATCCCCACCCCATAGTGATGCTACCAGGCAAATATGAGCAATATCCATTGCTCGGTTTCAGAGAAGAAGTCGTTTATATCAAAATAGCTAAATTGACCCCTTTTGGCCCCGCCCTAGAGGCGCCCAGGGGGTCAGCCCCATCATTTGTACAATTTTGAGTCCCCTATCCATAGGGATGCTTCTGACCAAATTTGGTGAAATTCCGATCAGCGGTTATGAAGAAGAAGTCAAATAAGTCAATTGTTGACGGACGGACGGACGACGGACGACGGACGCCACGGTATGGCATAAGCTCACCTTGGTCCTTCGGACCAGGTGAGCTAATGATGATTAAGTATATTTGTTACTGGCATTGCTATGTCAATATATCATAGGCATTTTATATGGGTACGTGAGTTTTCTATGCCAAAAAATTACTTTTGGCGCAACCCCTTAGGGATGCTACCACACAAATGTGAGTGATATCCATTGCTTAGTTTCAGAGAAAAAGTTGTTTATGTCAAATCTGCCAAAATGACCCCTTTTGGCCCCGCCTCTCAGCCCCAAGGGAGGTCGGCCCCACTATTTGTACAATTTTGAATCCTGACCCCAAAGGTATGCTCAGTCAAATATGAGCAATATATATTGCTTGGTTTCAGAAGAGAAGTTGTTCATATCAATTTAGCCAAATTGACCCCTCTTGGCCCCGCCCCTTAGGCCCCCGTGGGGTCAGCCTCACCATTTGTACAATTTTGAGTCCACACCCAATAGTGATGCTACCAGGCAAATATGAGCAATATCCATTGTTCGGTTTCAGAGAAGAAGTCGTTTATATCAATATAGCCCAATTGACGACATTTGGCCCCGCCCATCAGGCCCCTGGGGGGTCAGTCCAATAATTTGTACAATTTTGAATCCCCACCCCATAGTGATGCTACCAGGCAAATATGAGCAAGATCCATTGCTTGGTTTCAGAGAAGAAGTCGTTAATATCATTATAGGTATATTGACCCATTTTGGCCCCGCCCCTCAGGCCCCCAGGGGGCCAGCCCCACCATTTGTACAATTTTGAATTCCCATGCCATAGTGATACTACCAGGCAAATAGGAGCGATATCCTTTGCATGGTTTCAGAGAAGAAGTCGTTTATATTAATAGAGCCAAATTGACCCCTTTTGGCCCCGCCCCTCAGACCCCTGGAGGGTCAGCCCCACCATTTGTACAATTTTGAGTCCACATCCCATAGGGATGCTTCTGACAAAATTTGGTGAAATTCTGATCAGTGGTTATGTAGAAGAAGTCAATTGTTGACGGACGGACGGACGACCGACGACAGGCGACAGACGACGGACGGACGGCGGACGCAACGGTATGGCATAAGTTCACCTTGGTCCTTCGGACCAGGTGAGCTAACAATTGAAACTACATGTGAATTTTGAAAAAAAAAACTTTCCATGCGTTTTTAAGAAATAGCGATACCAAACTTCATTTCTCAAAGATAGCAGTCACTCAGATATTTATTTTTTTTGTTAAAAAAATAAATTAAATTGGTTCAACAAGGCACAAGAGGAACCAACAAACAAAGTTTAAGGAATATCCCTTCAGTACTTTCAAGAAATAGCATACCAAACCTCATTCCAAAAACAAAGATGGACCAAGGAGAACCTACAAGATAAAGTTAGATAAATATCCTTGCAGTACTTTCTAAGAAATAGCGATAACAAGGATTGTTTACGGACGGACGGATGGATAAAACTTCTTCAGTGAGAAAAACAACAAACAGTAATGATTCTAATTATAAAATATTTTATTTTAGAATGGATTTTTGTTTCCATAACATAATATAAACACTTGACCATGGACAGCTGTGTATGGCGCCACAATACATACAGATCCATACACCATACAAACGTTATGAATACTGACCGTGATACATACAGCAACCTCGAAGGCTGCACACGCACGCAGGTGCCGATATTTATCTTACGAAACACTACAAAAGGACAATAATCATCACATGTTGGACCAATACACATCCTGATGACAAGAATGACGCCAGAGTGAAGTTGTATAAACAGTAGTTTTATATTCCACAGAATGGACGTCAATTAAAGTATAATACATAAATTTAAATGTTATTTAGCCAAATGTCACCATTCCCTATTGTAATCTCGACCAAATCCATTACAGGTTTAAATTTACATACTGATGTTAATTGAGTATACATGCTGAAAACACATTATAATTATATAATATTTATGACTGTATTTATATAACTTTGTTATATTTTATCATTAATTTAATCAATCATGACTTTATGATAGACTGAAAAATCTTGTTAGAAGACAATGCTGAAATAACACACCAACACTGTTCCCTTCTTATGACTGATAACAACAACTTATAGTACATCTAACATTAGTTTAAGATTTTGACCTAAATTCAATTAATCAAAGTTAATAAAAAAAAAAATCAAGAATTATAAATAAATTTGAAAAGAACATTCCATTCTTCAAAGTTAATAAGAAAATCGAAAGTTCTTAAAAAAATGAAGTGAACAGTTTGTGATCAGATTGATTGTAAAAGCAGAAATTTAAAAGATTTGTTTGGACATTGTCAAATATATGCAATATATTCCAATCTAAATTCACAAAGTCTGAGACAGATCGTACATCGACACTAACTTTAAACCTGTGTGTACATGTATCTACAATTGTACATGATAAATAATGATATATTTATACACATTAATCAGCTATAATTAAACTGTACAGTCAATAATTAAACAGTACATTTTGTCTTTTAGACAATATTTTACGAGATAAAAAATAAGTTTAAGAGCATTCAGCTATACCAAAATCGAATTAAACTTCATGACCTCTACCATAAAAGTTGCTACATTCAAATTTACATACGTATATACTGCCACAACCTTGAATTTAAACTCATTTGACATGTCAGAGGCCTAGTACCACTTCAGGGACCTATATTTTCAATTCCAGTCACAGGTTTTGAAAGACACAAATTAACGTTGTAACCTACCTAACATTTAACTTGAGCACTTCGAATCATTGTCCTACAATAGTTATTTCCCTTTGTTCCGTTTTATCGGTCCGTGGTATGACAGTTAGTTACTTATGTTTGTTTGCTGGGTTTATCGTCCAATGAACAGAGTCATTTTGAGACGGGGTCTACTTGCAGTAGTTGGTGATAAACTCACTGAACAACATATGGGAGGCCTATCACATGTCATCTACAGTCATTACGTAAAGTGACTTGATCAAGGACAACGAAGACAACACAGATCAGCCTGTTGTTCACCATTACATTAGGTAGAGAGCATCAAATCATACAGATCGCATATACCAACGTGAAGTTGATGATAAGAATAAGGGTAATCATATCAACCAACCTTATATTGGTACTAATCACCAAAAAGTTACAATTTAGTTCATAATGTACATAATAATTCATGACAAAAAATTATTTAATAAAACCCTGAATTTTATCAAATTGTATGTTTTCATATCTGTTTTATTACTGAATACAATCACACAGTTCTGGTATTAGAATTCTATCAAGAAATTTCCTTGATAGCCACCATCAGATGCTAGACAACAGTTGGTAGCTTAGCCAAATGTCTGGTGTGGGATTAATACTTGAGAAAAAAAGCTTAACTTTGAATTTGTATCTGTGGAACAAAGCCAGGTAAATTTGTACTCTGATATATATAGTATATCTGAAATTATGATGCTGATATTTTGAGTAAACATGCAATAACCATAATTATCTAATCATGAACATATAATACCGACAAATATGTTCTGTTTTATTTTTAATGAAATTGGTGGAGGGAACGAATCATTCATTTCACGTGAGACTGATATGATATCTTTGAAATTGCAGAAGAGGTGTTTATAGTAAAAATAACACCTTACTTCTTACCATTTATTCCAAAAATTAAGATATATTTACATGGATGCAACATCAACATAAAGTATTAATATTTTCAGTAATAACCGCTATAAAAACATTAAAACTGTTAAATAAAACAAAATATATAATGAATACATTAAAAGATCATGATATGTTTAGTTTAGAAGTAACCGGAACACATATACCATTATAAAATTATCTGCATTTAAATATCTTAATTAAATTCAGTTTAAAAATTTCATCTATGTTTAATTAATAATTTCTGATGAAGTAATTTCAGAATTCATTTTATATATCATCATGATTAAATTAAGAGTTTCTGTGACATATAAATTTGGTTGAAGCCTGATTTTTATTTTCAAAAAAATACAGCTTTTTAACAAGTGTTTAAAAGGTCATTTGAATTTAAATCTAAAATTTGTTTTTGAAAAGTCTTGTTAGTGATAATATAAAAGATGTATAATAAATATATACAAATCATTTTACAGAACCACAAGTAGTGGGAGTCTTCACAACCTGATTTCATACGGAATGTTTCTATGTTTTAAATCACTACCAACATAATATATCTTAATCCTAGCTAGATTCTACATGTTTTACACAAGAAAAGAAATTATTGTGGGGGAAAATATCTAATTCATTCGATACCATTTCTAATACTTCAGAAGCTGGGAGTTAAAATATTATTGTAAATAAAATTCGGTAAGTTTGACAAATAAAGAATAAATAAAAAAGAGTACAGGATAGGTACTCAAATTATATATATAAAACAACTGAATCCGCGCAAAACCAGCGTTCATCAATATGCAGTTTGTATGTTGTATCATTATAAAACTGTACAGCACCAAATATCTACTATTGAATTTGTATACTATGTATAAAGATTGGAATGAAATAAAACAATTACTCTACCCAACAATCAAACATTTAAATGTGTTTTTTGTAAAGCATGAATCATATTAAAAAGTATTATGACATGTTAGATCTGACGGCTTTATAAATGATTAAATGATTTATCACGAACTTGACACATTTACTTTCTCACTAAGTTGGGTTGGGGTTCTCCTAGGGTGCTCGAGACATATTCTATCTGATTTAAAAGATTTGTCATGAGTATCTTCAGTTCTAAATTGTACTGACGACAGTTTTTCTATAGAAATAAATATATAATTTCTTAAATATTACCAAGTGTCTGGTATTAAACGTAGACCAGGCAGAATGGATTTTTTGTTATTAAACTGGATTAATGACATAAAGAGACACAATTATTTTCTGTGGATATATAAATCTGTTTTATTCAGATTTTGACCAGGTGAGCTAGAAAATCGTACCAATGGAGTATCATTTCAATTGTTATCTATTTTTAATTATTCCCAAACACCAAGTCACACAACGCTTTAACAAGTTAATTGTTCTCGTATAATGAAGATATTGCGATTTAAACTACAATAGCCCTGTGCATGTGTATAGAGTTTGTAAGACGACAATGACGTAAGTGTTGTCAATATCTCTCCCAGGTAGTTATCCTGTACATCAGGGTTGTTCAGGGTAATACACACATAGACAAAGAATATACGATCCCTATACAGACTGCAGTATATCAAGTTCTACTCCACTAATAACCACATTATATCATTTTCATGAGGACGCAGTACAAAAATGTGAAGACTGGGGTGTTTGTTTATTTATTTACATTACGAATGATTCATATCACATTTAACTACAAAAGTTGTTACGTCATATATGTAGCTAATGAATATGACAATGAGTGCTAATGAGGGTATAGCATTGTGTAAGATTCCTTGTCTACCATCCACCGTGTTTCGGTAACTTTTGCATTTAAAATATTATTGTTGTTCTAGATTACTGTAATAAGCCAGGTGACGATATAAGATTAACAGATTTGTCATTTAAATGACTTTGACTTTTGAGATCACAGAAGGCATTTTGGTTTTGTTTGTTGTTTGTTTGTTTGTTTGTTTGTTTGTTGTTTTGTTTTTGCAAACATTTAGAAGCAATTGCAATCATCAGTTTGGAATTTCCAATGACAATGTATTTTACCAATATGTACCTTTTTAGACATAGTGTTAGAAATCAAGCACCAGGGATCAATGTGTTCGGTGTTAAATATCTGCATGCAAGAACACTAAGAAACAGAGATTCACACCCCCTCCCACTTACTATTTTGGGCTAACGAGGGGAATAACGATTTAGGGATTCTCTTCCGTTTGTGAAGACCAAGAATAATAGCACTTTTTAGCCGAATGTATCTCGGTTTTGATACTAACGATTTGTATCGTATGTCTGACTTTGGACTACTTTGTAAGGTCACAGGAGCTCAATATCTTAAAACCTTTGAAACATTTTTTTTTTCATTTTAAATACGGAATAAAGGGGGCCATTAATTTTCATCATCAAATACCCACGATAGGATGTCATCAATGTGAATACTGTAAATAACAACGGCATATTTTAGGACATCGATGTCAGAAATTGATAATTCTATTTCATCAATTGACGTCCAAGATCAAATATTGTTATCTTGTAAAAGGATGATTTTTTTATATTAAGCCTTACAATATGTCCGCATGTGATCGGGAGGGTCAGATTTCTTTGTTTAGTATTGAATACCTTCACCCAATTACAATATGTATTTTCACGAAAAAACAATCGCCTTTCCCCAACATCAAGGATTGGTTTTAAAGATTTACCACTATTTTCGTATTCTTAGTAGCGTTGTTATGAATCGGTAAAATGTAGTCGTTTTTACTGTCGATACTCACGACCCAAAATTGACAAAATCCCTCATCCCTATTGAAGGATTTGTATGTTTATTGTACACCATCTGTTTCCCAAGGAGGGAGACTCCTTAATCCGGTTAAACAGTAATTTCCTTTTATCCATTTATGCCATGCGCTCTTAATAGTATCTTTTCACACAGTTTAAAGACGAGCAACTTATATTGGCCGAGGTGAGCTAATTCTTACCTTGTGGTACACATTCAATTGTTTTTTAGTATTAATTACAACATAATGACAGGTTCTGCATGCCTAAAGTAGCAATTTAATTTGGTTTAAGTCTCCTTCGCAGATGTATATATTTTAAAACTATTCCTCATCAGAGTCTAACATTACATTGTTCATTTCGTTATATGTAAAATATCGTGATTTTGATCAGAAAAGCCTCGTTTAATACATAGATACATTAATAAGACAATGCCTTAAATATCTCTCCAAGGTAGAAGAGTATCGCGATACATGACCTAGCGTACGTATAAAACTACAATGTGTACTTTAACTGTTAAAAGTACTCCACGTTACACATCTATTACAAGTGTATTTAACTAATTTAACTACAACACGTTACACGTTAAAACGGTACTAATTTAACTCCTTTAATTATTTAAGTGTATCACGTTACCTGTTAATGCGGTACGTATTGAAACTACTTAGACGGTTATATTGTACCTCAGTGCATGTTCGCACGATATGTATTTAACTACTTTAACTGAGAAAAGTTAACCACGTTACACGTTCGTATGGTGCGTAACTAATTACTTTAACTATTACATTTATTGTGTTACACGTTCATATGGTACGAAATTAGCAACTTAACTGTTTTAAAGTGAACCACTTTTATGTATGTCACAATTGATCGATTTAAGTCTTGGACAAAGTATAATGCTCTATCAATTAAAATATCGTTTTTCAGTGGTTATATTTTCATGGACAATCCAACGCAATGACAGCAGACCATTTTGTCTTCTGAAGTAGAGGTTTAACACACTGAAAAAAAACGCCTATAAATCTGTAGCCCAGAATCAGCGGCAAATCGATAACAAACACGATACGATCTACAAATATGATGATTATTGTCAGTAGTAAACTGATAGTTGAAAACAATACATTGGAGCAAGCTAATATAAATCTAAAATATACTCATTAATATTTGAATACATATACAGTTGGTAATATTCGAAATTTAGTTTATTTTTGCCTTTTTCGCAGTCATTATATTTATGTATACATATAGATGTAAACGTGTTTATTGCAGAATGTGTTTTTTACGAAACTACTTGGAAAACCGCAACATATTACTCAATGACATTTAACAAATTTACCCTAAGTTAGCGTTGGTATGTAAATGCATTCCCACAATTAAAAATCTGGCTGATTAACCATATTGCTGTCACAGACTGTCATAGACTGTCCCACGAAGTATTAATTGTTGTATTATCGTTGCCTAATCAAGATAACTTGTTTTAAATCAGGATGCATGTATACTATATCATAAACTGTTTACAGAAGCACAACTGTTAAATCAGATCTGGACCAGGTGAGCTAAAAATCTTACCATGGGGTATAAAAACAATTGTTAATTAATATCAATAATTAATATTTAAAGACAATTTTGGCAGCCTACAATCACATTTGTTTTTATTAAATCTTCTACATTATTCCCTTACACAAAGTCCTCTAAAGAGTCCCCAGTTATTGTTTTATGTAATAAAGATAAAAACTACAATAGCAAGTACATGTGTATAGGTAATGTAAGACGAAAATGACATAAATGTTATCAATATCTCTCCCAGGTAGTTATCCTGTAAATCAGGGTCGTTACAGGTATGACACACATAGACATTGGATATCAAAACCTATACAGACTACAGTATATAAGTTCTACCCCACTAATGACCACACCATATCATTCTATCGCCGCAGTTAGGACGCTGATTGTCGGCTAGGCTTAGCGTTGCCTTATCAAGTTCGGGAGAAAACTACTACATTAGGCCAATCGGTGAGTACCAATTTTAATTTAAAGAATTTAGTGTGGAATTTGTATTTCTCTATTAACATTAAAAGTGATTCATTTTACGTTTCACTTTAAAATGTTTTATTTGAATAGGAGAAAACAGATCTGGGCGAGTACTTATGAAACTGTATTGTCCTGCTGATTCATTGAATCCCTTCTTTACTCAACGCTCAGCATTTTAAAAGAAAAAACATTGAAAATAGTATCTTACTTGAATTCTCATCGAAATCGTCTCACTGATTCCTAGAGATAACAACTACTACGTGTCAAATTAAAAGTGACCTAAAGTCATATTTTCGTACAGTACGTTTTTTAAGTCATACAATCGCATATTAACTATATTTGCGGCCAGAACTTCATACACAGGGGTAATCTACAGTCGCTAGTAAAAAGGGACATAACTCTTCTTTCTAAATATAATTTGTCGTCTGCTAGATTACGAAATGGTTGACAGCTTGATTTGTTCCGACATCCTATCAAACGCAGCCGATCTTGAAGCATACAGCGGTGGTAAAGTAAACAGAATACTAATTAGCAGATTCATTGTGTGTCATTCATATACAAGAAATGGAAATCAGAAGCAAAAGACCGATTTGCTGATTCGGGTTCCCAGGAAATTCAATCTTGTCGTTAGAACTCATGTGTGTTACTAGTCTGGCGTAATAGCGTCCTATCTTTATTTCATAAATTCGTTATAATATATTTGCCCAATGCCTGTTAGAAAGATGTTTCCACTTTACTATCGATCTGAATATAATTTGGGTGACATATCAGAACGATTCGGTAAATGAAACACAGATTGTGTAGGGAACACATGGGAGTGTGGTCATTCTAGCCTGTTCTACCTAGCCACAACGGTTGGGTTTCTTTTTATTTAAGGAGTTTAATCTGTTGAATATTATTAAGGACAGATGGATTGAGGGAAATATTTTGGCTGAAAAAGCAACCGTGAAGAAAATCAATTATTCAATATCAGTCATCTTGTACATTTGGAATTTCATACAGCTATTAATTTCATTTTAGGAATTTAGTTCAGGGATATTGTTAAATGACTGTCCAAGGTTTTCGGACTCATGCAGGTTTACCACTTTTTAGCCCAGAACAGATCAGTTTTTATACGAAAAGAGGTCATGCTATACAAAGTTACATGTAGATAAGTGAAAGGGGATTTAAAGTGTCTGTATACATTGCAATATACTTGTCAAATATGATTAAACGCCAGTCCAGTGCTGCTGCGGGACAGGCAATCGCAGATATGGTGTTGTGTTTTCACCTTTCCAGTTAGTGACAGTATAGAACAGACCATTTTGAAATTGCAAGCCTATTGTGAAAGGGAAGTAACTTGTACTAAATACCTAGGTGGAGACTCCGGCAATCCTCGGAAGTTTATTTCCGTGAACTGCCGGAAATCCCGGATGTTGCGATTAGCTATAAGGATTCGTTCTAGTCACCCCTACCCCTACAGTAGTGTAACTTGAGGGTGTTGATGATTTTTTTTCATGTAAATGTTTAAAATGATAGAAAATTAAGAATATGAAAATAATGTGCGTCTCTGATTTGAACAGTTGAAATTTTGTCATCGCTAATTCATAAGAACTGGATATTTTTCAAACTCCACATGTAAGTTCCCCTTATCTCCGTAGTTTTCCCGTCTTGTTTCGGGAAACAAAATGGCCTATTCAGGTGACCATCTTGGATTTTTATATTTATTTTTTTTACGATCGCTGTTTCTTGAGAATTACTGGGGAAATATTTCTCAAGCTCCATATGGCGTTTTCCTTCGTTCATAGTTATGACTATTCAATTTTAAATCTGGTCATGAAAGCAAAATGGCCGACAGGAGACCATCTTGGATGTAATCAACTGAAGTTTAATCGCTATTTCACAAAAGAAAAAAAATCTTACATCTTACATAAATTCCATAAAATTCCAAACGATTTATAGGAAAAAAGGAAAGTGGAAATTAGAAAATCGGACTTACATTGTACATTTAGAATCAATACAGATCATTCAATGGTAGGTGCCAAGATCCTTCTGGGATCTCATGTTTTAATATTGTGATAATGTGATACATTTTCGAACAGCTATATCAATCCTTCGTTTTTATATTGTTGCATTATAGACGAGAAAATGTGGTTATTGTTGTACTTTTATCTCCACCAGACAGCAGTACCCCAAAGTATGTCGAAGGACATTATTTCTCAAGTCAGGGAACCAAGCATATCAAATTGCTTTCAAGAACTGGAATTTGACTAGTTTGTAAGTATGGTATCATAATTTGAGTTTTCTGTTGGTTGTTTTCCTATACATAGAGTTCTTGTCACACATTCCTTCCAATACAATTCTATTGATAAGACTTATCTTCTACGTACAATCAGAATTATCGTGTAAAACGACTTATACTTACATCAGAATAATATGGTATGTACGACCTATCTTATAAGTACATTAGAATTATTTTGTATGTACATCTTTCTTACACGTACACCATACTTAATATCTTCTACGAGAGACGTACTTATGTACGTCCGTGCTTGTATTTGCAATTTTTCCGTTTTTGAGAGTGTACATTTGTAACTATATATTCGATATGTTTATGATTCCTATATATACCGGTATACATGTATATAACAATGTAGATGATTAATTCCGTTATTTCTTTGTTATACAGATACACAAGAGGATCTCCAACACCCGCCGCCTTTTCCATCTTGTCACATCGGTATCATGGCGTCGAAAAAGTCTATCTTCCATACACAGTTTCCAATTCGGGTTAAGGGAGATACTAAGTGTAACAATCACAAAGACAACGACGTGTTTTTCTTGTGCCAAAATTGTCAAACGCTTATTTGCCCAATATGTTCAATTACAGAACACAAACTACATATCGATAGTTTTGTAGAACTTTCAAAATTTAAAATAGAAAATGGAAACCTAATTCAGAATTTTGTAGATGAAACAGACAACGTTAGCATTCCGAAATTAAAACAAGAAATTATTTCCTCGCGAACAAAACAGTCTTCTTGTAAACCTCTGTATGATAAACTTCGTACAAAAATTACCGACAATAACAATAAATGTAAAATACAATTAGATGAAATGACCGCGGATTATATATCGATCTGTGACAGGATGGAGGTGGCGGACACGGAACTCATACAGACACACATCACAGACCTGGAGAGAAGGTTGGAAACTTTTCGGGAACTCTCATCAGAATATAAACAGACTCTGAAGACAGGAACTGCTGTACTCATGTACGACTCGGTATCAGAAATCCGAGAAATGGATACAGATATCCCACCGACACCTGATAAACAGACATACTTTACTCCAGGTATGGACAGACAAAGTCACCTGAAACAGGCCCTCGGGAACATGAACCTCCCAACCGACTATCTCCAGGCAGGGTCAGCATCTGGTATTCACTCTGACCAACGTCCAGTAGTCCGACCAAAACAGTCTACAGAGGCTGGTCAAGCGTCCACTGGAGAAGTCCGATACAAACTTCGTGATAGTCCAGCCGTCATGTCCCAGTTCTTATACCCGGATCACATCAAATCGATCTGCCCTACATCTGATGGACGTGCTTGGCTGTGTGACCATAACACCGACACAGTAAAGCTCATTAACAAAGAAGGTCAGGTCAAACAGACGATAACACACAACAGTAACATACAGGACATCAGTCTGGACCCCACCACAGGTCGTCTGTGGTTCTGTTGTATGGATAAGAGGATAATTTTTGAAGTGTCTACATCATGTACACCAGTCCCAAGGTTCACTACAGAGGATTTCCCATACAGTCTGTGTGTGACCAGGGAGGGTCGGGTAGCGGTGGGTACAGTGCTTAGTCAGGGGTACACGGTGGTGATGTACACTGTAACCGGCAAGGTGTTACATACACAAATTGTGGAGGAGTCAAGGAAGGGGTATGTACTGTCAATATCACAATGTTGTGTTACAGGTAACATAGCTATGGTGAGTAGTAAACATATCAGTGGGGTCGTCAGTGATACAAACAACTACAGGATTCACATCATTGTGTACAACCCAACACTCCAGCCCCTGTTCCACTACCGGGGGGAGGGGATACCGGCCCAGGGAGAGGGGATACAGAGTCAAGAGCCGGTCACACTAGACAAGTTTGATCCAATCACAGTTGTATATGACAGTAAGGGTAATATTGTTATTGCTGACGAAACAAGGAACACAATAGAACTGATAAATGGAGCAGGGAAGTACATAAAAACACTTCACACAAACAAATTTCACCAGGGAGTAGTAGGTATACAGAAGGGTGATGTGTTGTGGTCACAATTAGTGTTAGATACAGGACAGAGGGGACTCAAACTCCTCAAATATTATAGTGACTGAGTGACCTTGAGTGAGGGTACAGACAATTTATATCAGTGGACTTAAACAACATTTTACTTTTGGTATAATCTTACTTTTATCAACATATATGTACACATTACATAAGACATTTAATTGATTTTGGAATATTTTGCCGTCATTATTTCACATTTGAATTTTGTTAAAAGTATGATTAAATGAGAAATGTTTATACATCACACTGATTTGAAACCGTCTGTTTTGGAATGTTTGTAATCTTAGTTGACTTAATACATGTCTATTAGACTTGCAGTCACGTCCCTGTGATAAATTTCAAGTACCTTTATGAAATCTGAAATTAACATCATTGCATCGGTTTTAGGTGTATAACCTGACTTCCCTTACCTGGTCCAGTGGGTTGTCCCGATCCTATCTTACCCACAAATACTTGGTATGGCCCGATTTTATTAATAAAAATTAAATCCGATGCAGATTAGTCATTTTCACTGTATATAATATATATCCAGTTTGGTGGCAGTAGGTCATGACCCTGTCTGGTCATACTGTGAACCAAACATTTGTTAATAATGTCATTTATTATTAATGTATAATAAAATTTACTGTAAATTGTCACCGAATTGTTGTTCTATATCATTTCAATTAATCCACAAAAAAATTCAGTCTGATCACAAAACAAGAATACCAACATAATAACGAAACTATAACGCAAAATCGTTGGTACGAGGACAAATTTTGACATACATATATAGATTTGGATGGAGACTCAAAAAACACAGAATATTTTTATTGATTCTAGGTAAGACTGATTGTTTCTCAACACTAATTCTAAGATAGTTTAAGAATAATTCTCTAGGAATTAGGACACTAACAGGTCAGGAAGTGTCCATTGTGTGGCAATATATATCTCCCATAATGTCATTACAAAATGTTTATTTATAAAAAGATATAAAAAAAACCTTTGGGCCTGATAACCGTGATATTTAACCTCCGTACGCATTTGGATCAAATCAAGTAGCGCATATATCTGCCTGTGCCGACCTAACTGTGACCGTTTTCAAAATGAAATCAAAAAATAAAAACAGAGTTTTTGAACACAAACCTTGAATCTATAACATATCAATATTCTTATTTATTGACATAGGTCGCATCGGAGGAGCCAACTTTGACAATGGCTTATTTTATTAGGTCGGTGAGCCTATGCCATGGTGCAGCGTCCGTCGTCCGTCTGATATCCTGCGTTCGTCAACATTTCCTTAAAATCCCTACTTCTTATGAATGCCTGAAAGGATTTTGATGAAATTTGGTCTGGAGCATAATTGGGAAAGGGAGACTAAACGTTGCATAAAAGGAGACTCTGGCTCCGCTGGGGCCGGAGGGGCGGGGCTCATTATGGGAAATTGAGGTAAATCCTTTAAATTACTACTAGTCCTGAACACAGGCGCTTGCATAGAAAATGCGATTTTCAAAAAAAAAAAATGATATGACAGTGGTATGTGTAATCTGTTAAGCTCAAGGTTGGCAACTCCGCAACGAGCGAAACGGCAAACCACCACACTTCAATCGACCAAAATAACACATTTATTCAAACTGGCACGGAGCACACTATATGCGACCGTCATCAGAAAACATTCATCTTTAACATACCGTGCCACTCAATACGAATTGTAACATCCAAAACACAATAATCCGTGAAAATATCGCCGAATTCCTCGCTCAGAATCCGGATCAAAGTTTCCGCTGTAAATATACATTACAGTGGACACGACTGATCCTTGATTAGACTTCTTACCTGGAAAATACAGAATATATCTTGTTTATTCTGGGGTCATTAGGCCATTTCTAGTGGCCGGAGATGTTAGATGATTACACTTTGGGTAACTCTGACCGTGGTTATAAAAGGTGTGTAGATTTGGTGCGATATGTTTCAGGTGGACGTATATCGATCTCACGAGAAATCCATCTACAAAGAGATATAACTGGTATATGTTTGAAAACATCGACACCCCTGATTTTGTAAGGTTTTAGAATATGTATTAACACCAAATCGTTAACGTTGTGGTCATTACCTGATACCATATCTGACTCAAAATTCCGAAACCGAGCCCATGCGGAGTGAGTGTGAATGTACGTTTGTGTGTGGATATAAATTATCAGTAAAATGCTAATTTTCAAATACAAAAAGATAAGATGAGTCAGGTAACTATCTGCCCCGGACATATCCCAATTACAGTAGATGTGTATTGGTTAATTTTGGAATCAACTGATGGTGAGGGCTTTGTTGAAGTTCCAGGAATAAAACCATGAAATGATCTTTTTTTTGGTCCCATGTCAGACAATGTCTCTACTTTTCCCTTCTTTCTTAATAATCTAATAACACGAACAAGTGAAACCTACATGTGAATTCTGAGAAAAAAAAATTTCCAGATGTTTTTAAGAAATAGCGATACCAAACTTCAATCCTCAAAGATAGCAGTCAGTCAGATTTTTTTGTTTTTGTTTTATGTTTTTGTTTTTGTTAAAAAATCTCAATTAAATTGGTTCAAGAGGAACCCACAAACAAAGTTTAAGGAATATCCCTCCAGTACTTTCAAGTAATAGCGATATCAAACCTCAATTTCCAAAACAAAGATGGACCAAGGAGAATCTACAAGATAAAGTTAGAGAAATATCATTGCAGTACTTTCTAAGAAATAGCGATAATAAGGATTGTTTACGGAGGGACGGGTGGATACAACTTCTTCAATGAGAAAAACAACAAACAGTAATGATTCTAATTATAAAATATTTTATTTTAGAATGGATTTTTGTTTCCATAACATAATATAAACATTTGATCACTGACAGCTGTGTATGGCGCCACAATACATACAGATCCATACACCATACAAACGTTATGAATACTGACCGTGATACATACAGCAACCTCGAAGGCTGCACACGCTCACAGGTGCCGATCTTTATCTTACGAAACACTACAAAAGGACAATAATCATCACATGTTGGACCAATACACATCCTGATGACAAGAATGACGCCAGAGTGAAGTTGTATTGACAATAGTTTTATATTCAACATAATTAATGTCGGCTAAAGTATAATACATAAATTTAAATGTTATTTAGCCAAATGTCACCATTCCCAATTGTAATCTCGACCAAATCCGTAACAGGTTTAAATTTATATACTGATGTTAATTGAGTATACATGCAGCAAACACATTATAATTACCGTATATAATATTGATGACTGTATTTATATAATTTTGTTATATTTTATCATTAATTTAATTAATCATGACTTTATGATAGACTGAAAAATCTCTGTAATGACAGATGTTAGAAGACAATGCTGAAATAACACACCAACACTGTTCCCTTCTTATGACTGATAACAACTTACAGTACCTCTAACATTAGTTTGAGATTTTGACCTAAATTCAATTCATCAAAGTTAATAAGAAAATCAAGAATTATAAATAAATTTGAAGAGAACATTCCATTCTTCAAAGTTAATAAGAAAATCGAAAGTTCTTAAAAAAATGAAGTGAACAGTTTCGTGATTAGATTGATTGTAAAAGCAGAAATTTAAAAGATTTGTTGTGACATTGTCAAATACATGCAATATATTCCAATCTTAATTCACAAAGTCTGAGACAGATCGTATATCGACACTAACTGTAACCTGTGTGTACATGTATGTATCTACAATTGTACATGATAAATAATGATATATTTATACACATTAATCAACTATAATTAAACTGTACAGTCAATAATTAAACAGTACATTTTGTCTTTTAGACAATATTTTACGAGATAAAAAATAAGTTGTACATTTAAGAGCATTCAGTTATACCAAAATCACCATAAACTTCATGACCTCTACCATTAAGTTGCTACATTCAAATTCACATACTGCCACAACCTTGAATTCAAACTCATTTGACATGTCAGAGACCTGGTACCACTTTAGAGACCTATATTTTCAATTCCAGTCACAGGTTTTGACAGACACAAATTAATTTTGTAACCTACCTAGCATTTAACTTGAGCACTTAGAATCATTGTCCTACAAGAGTTATTTCCCTTCGTTCCGTTTTATCGGTCCGTGGTATGACAGTTAGTTACTTATGTTTGTTTGCTGGGTTTATCGTGCCATGAACAGGGTCATTTTGAGACGGGGTCTACTTGTAGTAGTTGGTGATAAACTCACTGAACAACATATGGGAGGCCTATCACATGTCATCTAGTCATTACGTAAAGTGTCTTGATCAAGGACAACGGAGACAACACAGATCAGCCTGTTGTTCACCATTACATTAGGTAGAGAGCATCAAATCATACACATCGTATCTACCAACGTGGAGTTGAGGATAAGAATAAGGGTAATCATATCAACCAACCTAATATTGGTACTAATCACCAAAAAGTTACAATTTAGTTCATAACGTACATAATAATTCATGACAACAAATTATTTAATAAAACCCTGAATTTTATCAAATTGCATATTTTCTTATGTGTTTTATTACTGAATACAATCACACAGTTCTGGTATTAGAATTTTATTTATATCAGATCAAGAAATTTCCTTGATAGCCACCATCAGATGTTAGACAACAGTTGGTAGCTTATTAGCCAAATGTCTGGTGTGGGATTAATACTTGAGGAAAAAAAGCTTAACTTTGAATTTGTATCTGTGGAACAAAGCCAGGTTGATTTGTACCCTGATATTAAATGTATTGTATATCTGAAATTATGATGCTGATATTTTGAGAAGTAAACATACAATAACCATAATCATATAAGTTTGAACATATAATACCGACAAATATTTTCTGTTATATTTAAATTTGTAATGAAATTGGTGGAGGGAACAAATCATTCATTTCACATGAGACTGATATGATATATTTGAAATTGCAGAAGAGGTGTTTATAGTAAAAATAACACCTTACTTCTTACCATTTATTCCAAAAATTAACATATATTTACATGGATGCAACATCAACATAAAATATTAATATTTTCAGTAATAACCGTTATAAAAACATTAAAACTGTTAAATAAAACAAAATATATAATGAATACATCAAAAGATCATGATATGTTTAGTTTAGAAGTAACCGGAACACATATACCATTATCAAATTATCTGCATTTAAATATCTTAATTAAATTCAGTTTAAAAATTTCATCTGTGTTTAATTTATAATTTCTGATGAAGTAATTTTAGAATTCATTTTATATATCATCATGATTAAATGAAGAGTTTCTGTGACATATAAATCTGGTTGAAGCCTAATTTTTATTTTCAAAAAAATACATCATTTTAGCAAGTGTTTAAAATGTCATTTGAATTTAAATCTAAAATTTGTTTTTGAAAAGTCTTGTTAATGATAATATAAAAGATGTATAATAAATATATATAAATCATTTTACAGAACCACAAGTAGTGGGAGTCTTCACAACCTGATTTCATACGGAATGTTTCTATGTTTAAAATCACTACCAACATAATATATCTTAATCCTAGCTAGATTCTACATGTTTTACACAAGAAAAGAAATTATTGTAGGGGAAAATATCTAATTCATTCAATACCATTTCTAATACCTCAGAAGCTGGGAGTTGAAATATTATTGTAAATAAAAATCAGTAAGTTTGACAAATAAAGAATAAATAAAAAAGTACAGGATAGGTACTCAAATTATATGAAACAACAACTGAATCCACAACAAACCAGCGTTCATCAATATGTAGTTTGTATCTTGTATCATGATAAAACTTTACAGCACCAAATACAACTGTATTGAATTTGTATACTATGTATAAAGATTGGGATGAAATAAAACAATTACTCTACCCAACAATCAAACATTTAAATGTGGGTTTTGTAAAGCTGAATCATATTAAAAAGTATTATGACATGTTATATCCGAGGCTTTATAAATGATTAAATGATTTATCATGAACTTGACACATTTACTTTCTCACTAAGGTGGGTTGGGGCTCTCCAATTGCAAGGGGGCTCGAGACATACTCTATCTGATTTAAATCATTTGTCATGTGTATCTACAGTTCTAAATTGTACTGACGCCAGTTTTTCTATAGAAATAAATAAATCATTTCTTAAATATTACCAAGTGTTTGGTATAAAACGTAGACCATGGACCATGGAGAGTGGAATTTTGGTTAAAAACTGAACTTATGACATAAAGATACAAAATTATTTTCTTTGGATATATAAATCTGTTTGTAAAAATCGAAAGTACAAAGATATATGCATTTGATAATCAAAACAGTAACAGCACTGTTTTTAGACCGAGTTTCTCTAGATTGTCACACTCTTTCCTGAGGGTTTTGAGATTTTTCTTGTCCATAAAACATGTCTAAATTATGATAGATCATGCCCATTAAACATGCATGAATAATATGTTTTCCCCCCCATTTCATTATCATGTTCTCCCTAACTTTCAGTGGTTACAACTATATATCATGTTGATATCAAGAAGCTATCTTTAAATTTCCATCAGGGCATATAGATTTGTGAAAGTGTGGCCTCAGATAATTTGTCATCCTTTAATTAAATTTTAGGATTCCAACTTTCAGTTTCTGTAGGCAACTATGTGGATTTAAACTTTGTCCTTGTCAACTATTCAATTAAATTGTCAATTCCATTCACAATACTTGTATTACATTTCTCAGTGTGTAACTCTTTCGGAATGAAAGTAAATATCTGGCTCTAGACAGGATACACCCTTAACAGAAGCAAATTATAATTTACAGAGAGACAATACTCTAAAATATATAAAATATACAGAAAACAAAGACAAATAATTAACACACAAGAACAATAGGATGTGGACTAAACAATAGGATATTACATATAATTATTGCACCTTGTTGAATATTTTTACTGATGTCATGAACATAGTAAGTTAGTAATATACTTTATATATGATGATGTGATATCACTTATACTACTGTTATTGCTTTGTTATCATAAGTTACGATTCCCCAGTTTAAAAATCTTTGAGATTAATGACTAATTCATGTTTCAACTTCTCCCTCGGAATTAAATTACTTGATCTATTTATATGTCCGGACTATTTTGGTGTGTATTTTGTTTAACGTCCTATCAACAGCCAGGGTCGTTTAAGGACATGCCAGGTTTTGGAGGTGGAGGAAAGCCAGAGTACCCGGAGAAAAACCATCGCCCTACAGTCAGTACCTGCCCCACGCAGGTTTCGAACTCGCAGCCCAGAGGTGGAAGGCTAGTGATAAAGTATTGCGACACCTTAACCACTTGGCCACCGCGGCCCCATGTCCGGACTACACATAATTCATAATTTTGCATAGTCAAGTTTTTATCATGATTGCTACTTCAGTGATCAGAATATTTTACAATTTTTCATTTTCTATGACAGCATTAATGATTACACATATCAGAGAATTTTAGAGTGTCAATTGCCCTTCAATTCTCTGAACATGAAGTTCCTTTAAAATGGTCTCGCTGCTATCATTAAATCTAAAAATTCCCACAACTATTGGAAATTCTGGCATTCGGAAAAAAATAAAAAATAAAAATGTTATCACTTGGTCGACGACATGCGGACAAGTGTCAGTCTATTGTTTAAGCTTACCTAGCACTAACTGCTCTATACTAGCTAACTAATATCTATTCTCGCTCATTTCCCAATACACATTCATTACAGGTTTAGAAAATTTGGCCACCTGGGAATAATTCTATTTTACAATTTTCTGTACACATTTTTACACACTCTCATAACATACATCAAAGTGCATGACACAAAATCACAGCATATGCCGTCACTTTCCTTCATGACATCACAATTTCCAACATGACAAAGCATTACAGTGCATGACGTCATGTTATCATAATTACAGTAGGGGAAATCACGTTAAGTGGGTTTCTTTTCTGTGGGGTTCACATTTAGAGATCCTGAAGGACGAAACACAAGTACCAATTTGACCTGAGTCATTTCACCGCCTGGTCATATCTTGAGAATACTGACTAATGTTTTCATCCCAGCAGATGACACACAATTCACGAAATACAAAGATGGAGACATCCAGCACATGACAGCCTCTTTCCATACAGATATCCTTTCCAATGGGTGGGGACGTCCAGCACACAGCCTTCTTGTATAGAGATCCATTTCTAGTACTGTTAGTTAGTGCAAAAGTAATCACAGTTTGCCATCAGAGTGGATTTCATTTGAATGCCTGTAATCATATCCTTGTTATGCACCTTAGATTATAGTCCACACTTGACTCCGACTTCACAAAGTTTATATCATCCATCTTTGATCAAAATCACTCTCAATTGTACGTTATCATCAGGTCCCAACTAATTAAGTCTTCACTCGCTGGCAACGAATTAGATTTAAAACAAGAGATCCTAGACGGATCTTGGCGCCCACCATTGAATGATCTTCATAGGTTCCATGTTGGATTGATCTTTTCTCTTTTTTTCCCTTCCTCTTACTGATCTGTATAAATTGAGAAACATCCCTCCAGTGCTTTTTAAACAAGGGAAACTTATATATGAAATTTGAGATTTGGCTATAATGGTTGTCTGTCGACAATGTTTTCAGATTGGTCCAAAAATGCAATACGACGGACCAAGGAGAACCTACATATGAAAATTGAGAAAGATTCCTTCAGTTCTTTCTGAGAAATCTCGATACCAAACTTCAATTGTCAAAATCCAAGATGGCTGCCTGTCGGCCATCTTGTTTTCCAATCGGTTCCAAAATGCAATATGCATAACTTGGCACCAAGGGGAACCTACATATGAAATTTGAGAAAGATCCCTTTAGTACTTTCTCAGAAATAGCGATAACAAACTTCAATTGTCAAAATCCAAGATGGCTGCCTGTCGGCCATGTTGTTTTCTATTCGTTCCAAAATATGATATGCATAACTAAGCACCAAGGGGAACCTACATATGAAATTTGAGAAAGATCTCTTCAGTACTTCCTCAGAAAAAGCGATAACAAACTTCAATTGTTAAAATCCAAGATGGCTGCCTGTCGGCCATGTTATTTGGTGATCGGTCCCAAAATGCAATATGCATAACAAGGCACCAAGGGGAACCTACATATGAAATTTGAGAAAGATCCCTTCAGTACTTTCTCAAAAATAGCGATACCAAACTTCAATTGTCAAAATACAAGATGGCTGCCTGTCGGCCATGTTGTTTTCCGATCGGTCCCAAAATGTAATATGCATAACTAGGCACCAAGGGGAACCTTAATATGAAATTTGAGAAAGATCCCTTCAGTTCTTTCTCAGAAATAGCGATAACAAACTTCAATTGTCAAAATCCAAGATGGCTGCCTGTCAGCCATGTTGTTTCCCGATCGGTCCCAAAATGCAATATGCATAACTAGGCACCAAGGGGAACCTACATATGAAATTTGAAAAAGATCCCTTTAGTACTTTCTCAGAAATAGCGATAACAAACTTCAATTGACAAAATCCAAGATGGCTGCCTGTCGGCCATTTTGTAATCCGATCGGTCCCAAAATGCAATATGCATAACTAGGCACCAAGGAGAACCTACATATGAAATTTGAGAAAGATCCCTTCAGTACTTTCTCAGAAATAGCGATAACAAGAATTGTTTACGGACGGACGGAGGGACGGAGGGACGGACGGACCACGGACGCAGGGCGATTTGAATAGCCCACCATCTGATGATGGTGGGCTAAAAATTTAAATGTGATATTTTCTGCCTTTTTCACAAGTTCAGACACATTTTGAATCACATTTGAGACACTCGTTGAACAGACTCATTTGGCAGGTTGCCTATGGCGAGGAAGAGACACGAGACTTGAGCTCGAATGGCCACACAGACACACTCATGATTCAGTTTTGTATGGAAGCTTTTTTAACAGTACAGTTATCATCGCTGGCAATCTGATTACATTTACACAATTCTTGCATATTTTCATTTGAAAATGACAGAACATGACAGAGATATGTGAGAATATAAAAATATGATTTCACAACGCTTTTGGTATTATTAGCATTTGTAGTCAATTTTCTGTAGAAAACTGTACAAAATATATGTTTTTGCTGCATGATATATTGTTGGAATATCAATATTCAAGGCACAAGTTCACATAATCATACTTCTCGGAAATACTGAACACATTTGTCAGGTATACACTGGGTAGTCATGGGAACCTTCAACTTTAAGGGATCGAGAAATTTTTCAAAGGAAAGAACTCCTGACATCAGTACACCTTAACACTGAGATTACACATCTAACCTCTAGATACAAGATTCAAGCAATGAGAGGCGGTTTTGATGTCTTTCTCCACAGGACGAATATTTTCTAACAAAAATTATGTTAGAACTCCCGAAATATTTCTATTAGAATTTCTCAAATCCACTGAAAACAAGACATTATCATACAAATGAGGAGAACCCTGGAAGTGGAGCACGTGAACCAGCGGAGTTGTTTATAATCATTTGTCCTGTTAAACTGAGAGCATAGTGACTACTCTCCGCCTCGCTGTCTGTGTAGGTATATGCATTATAATGACTTGTCTGAGGCTGATTCTGGTCCTGAGAGTTCTGTCGCCATGACCGTCGTGCTAGATCATTGACATATGGATTGGCAGTAAAAGGTGGCGGAGGAGGAGAGGACGGAGGGGGAGGTAACTTGTCGCTATCATCACTCTCAGCATCGCTTGCCTGCAAGTAAATAAATGTTAAGAATTAGCAAAAATCTAAATCAACTTAATGCCATATTTCACAAAATAATATAAATACATTATCAATACTGTAAGGGAAAACATAGTTGTTCAAAAATTGAAAGAATAAATGAACACACAGGGTATCTAATTCTTGAACTAAGAGAATGTTTGGGAATCATAATTATCTTCATTCTTTTTTAATGTTGGATATGGAGCTTAATGTAGTTTTCATAATCGCAATTTTTTTTTAAATTAAATTTTTCGATTTGACTGTACGGTAATGATGTTTGATCGCAAAGACACTTTCATGTAAAATATCAGCATCCTCTTTCTATCTATAAGTACAAGACACAAAGGACGATTTTTAATTCCATGAGAAAAATGATGTAACATGATAACACATCAAAGTGTAGTCATCACATCTGATGCTGTTTGAGAAAAGCTGTAAATCACTATATGCAGAAAATGAACCATGGACAGAAAAGAAACAATATGAATCCTTGTTACCGACACTCAGCCTAACACTTACTGATAAAGAGTCGCCATAGTTTGACGGTTTTTCAGTGACACTGCTGTCATCGTCGACATCATCATCATCATCATCAGGCAAAGCACTCTTTGCTGTTGCTCCTTCATCATAATCAGAGTATGTAACACTTGCAGGACTTGGTCTAGGTGGCGCTCTGAAATCATACAGATGATAAGAATGCAAAATATATAAATGTTTGAGTTCATGTTTTTTTTACACAGAACATTTTAATACTTTGAACATCTTAATTACTTAGATGGAATCACAGAATCAGAGGTATCATAAAATATAAATTGCAATTTCTTAATAAGAAGTATTTATCTGTATCGAAATACACTTACCTTCCATAGATTCCTGCTGTTCTAGCATTGCCGTTTCGACTGCTAGTCATACTTCTACGGTTTGATCGTCTCATCTCCATGGTAGCGAACCCGCCCTCCTCTGTATCTAGTGATTCTAGGTTGGTCGTGGATATTGCCACATTAGGAGTAGCTTTCTTTGGATCTGGGATGAAAAGTTAATAAAAAACAGATCATGTTAATGACCATATTAGGCTAACCTAATGGGCATAACTTAAAATAATTGTCTATATAACAAAGACAAATTACAAGAATACCATTGTTTTAGATCAAGTGAATACAATTTCATAGTAATGGGACAAATGTACACTATTAACATTTCAAACAGAAAAGCAAGAAGAATCATAACTCCAATCAAATTGAAAAATTACTTTTCATAGTGGTATGTTACAAGATCAAATTATTATGAGAATGAAGGTAGAACATAATAAAATCAAACTGGAAATTTGCTGAAATTTTCACAGGTTTTGAACTACAAACCTTTTTTACCCTTACGGGCAACTAAACACAGACAGGAAATGATGAGCAGGATGACAATAAGTCCAGAGAGGGCCATGATGACGGCAAACCACCACTCGTAATGGAAAGCCTTGGTGATCGCAAGTGGGGCTGTAATACAAAGAATGTTCATCAAACACTTTAACATTGGTTGATTTTAACTTCAGATAGATAATATCGAAAGATTACAACGATTTGGGCATAACTTGAATATAGTAACTTGGTGATAATGATTCAGAAGTCAATCTATCAACAATGGTTGTTGTATTTCACAGCCTGTTTTCTAAAATGCAAACAGCGATGACAAAGTTAGCATAAGCAATAAGTTGCTATTAAGTTGGATTGATTCCGGGAGATAGGCAATTCAAAGTTGTGTACCATATTTATCCTCATAAAAGCCCTTTCGCCTAATGTTATAGGTTTTAAATTAGTAATTTAACTTTTCGGAGAGCTTATTTTTGACCAAATTTCCTCCGTCATAATATGATGTTCATCACCAAAAAATCTACCATGGCATTGAAGCAGTGACCATAACCATAAGTTATCTAACCTTGACCTTGACCTACATTAAGTTAACTCCTTGTTTAAATCAAACCAATTTTGCTTCCTAGTATCATAAACGTTCATGAGTGAAATGCTACATAATTTAACCTTGACCTTTGACCGAATTCTCTGACCCGATAACCTTGACCTTTAGTAAATAGACTCCTTGTTTAATTCTTAACAATTTACAGACAGACAGGCGAATGTCCAGACAGAGAGATTACTATTATAGGGCACCCATGTCTTTCATACTGGCCCTGATAAGTTTAAAGTGATTATTCTGCATAAATGAGGAAGGGGTTTATTTGTGAGAAGAGACTTATTTGCAGATAAACCCCATCATATCTGTTTAAACTTACCTTGTATAAAGATGTGTTGTAGGGGGGAAAAACATGCTTTTGTTCATGTTCCATAAATCTATTTTCCAAGCAATATTTTTACAGATAAATATCATATGTCTAACAAGAGATCCCAGAGGGATCTTGGCGCCCACCATTGAATGATCTTCATAGGTTCCATGTCAGATTGATCTTTTCTCTACTTTTCCCTTCATTTTACTAATCTGTGCAAATTGAGACATCCCTCCAGTACTTTTCAAACAAGGGAATCCTAGCTATATAAGAAATTTGAGATTTAACGATAATGGCTGTTTGTTTGTCAGGTTGTTTTCAGGACAGACTGGTCCAAAAATGCAATACAAGGAACCAAGGGGAACCTACTTATTAAATTTGAGAAAGATCCATTCAGTACTTTGAGAAATAGAGATCACAAACTTCAATTGTCAAAATCCAAGATGGCTGTCTGTCAGTCATATTGTTTTCAAATTGATCTCAAAATGCAATAAGCATAAAGAGGCACCAAGGGGAACCTCCATATGAAATTTGAGAAAGATCCCTTCAGTACTTTCTCAGAAATAGCGATAACAAACTTCGATTGTCAAAATCCAAGATGGCTGCCTGTCGGCCATGTTATTTTCCGATTGGTCTCAAAATGCAATATGCATAACTAGGCACCAAGGGGAACCTTCATATGAAATTTGAGAAAGATCCCTTTAGTACTTTCTCAGAAATAGCGATAACAAACTTCAACTGTCAAAATCCAAGATGGCTGCCTGTCGGCCATGTTGTTTTCAGATTGGTCTCAAAACGCAATATGCGTAACTAGGCACCAAGGGAAAGTTACATATGAAATTTGAGAAAGATCACTTAAATACTTTCTCAGAAATAGTGATAACAAACTTCAATTGTCAAATACAAGATGGCTGCCTGTCGGCCATGTTGTTTTCAGATTGGTCTCAAAACGCAATATGCATAACTAGGGACCAAGGGAAACCTACATATGAAATTTGAGAAAGATCAATTCAGTACATTCTCAGAAATAGCGATAACAAATTTCAATTGTCAAAATCCAAGATGGCTGCCTGTCGGCCATGTTGTTATTCGATTGGTCTCAAAATGCAATATGCATAACTAGGCACCAAGGGAAACCTACATATAAAATTTGAGAAAGATCCCTTCAGCACTTTCTCAGTAATAGCGATAACAAACTTCAATTGTCAAAATCCAAGATGGCTGCCTGTTAGCCATGTTGTTATCCGATTGGTCTCAAAATACAATATGCATAACTAGGCACTAAGGGGAACCTTCATATGAAATTTGAGAAAGATCCTTTCAGTACTTTATCAGAAATAGCGATAACAAACTTCAACTGTCAAAATCCAAGATGGCTGCCTGTCGGCCATGTTGTTTTTCGATTGGTCTCAAAATGCAATATGCATAACTAAGCACCAAGGGGAATCTACATATGAAATTTGAGAAAGATCCCTTCAATACTTTCTCAGAAATAGCGATAACAAACTTCAATTATCAAAATCCAAGATGGCTGCCTGTCGGCCATGTTGTTTTCCGATTGGTCTCAAAATGCAATATGCATAACTAGGCACCAAGGGGAATCTACATATGAAATTTAAGAAAGATCCCTTCAGTACTTTCTCAGAAATAGCGATAACAAACTTCAATTGTCAAAATCCAAGATGGCTGCCTGTCGGCCATGTTGTTTTCCGATAGGTCTCAAAATGCGATATGCATAACTAGGCACCAAGGGAAACCTACATATGAAATTTGAGAAAGATCCCTCCAGTACTTTCTCAGAAATAGCGATAACAAACTTCAATTGTCAAAATCCAAGATGGCTGCCTGTCGGCCATGTTGTTTTCCGATTGATCTCAAAATGCAATATGCATAACTAGGCACCAAGGGGAATCTACATATGAAATTTGAGAAAGATCCCTTCAATACTTTCTCAGAAATAGCGATAACAAACTTCAATTGTCAAAATCCAAGATGGCTGCCCGTCGGCCATGTTGTTTTCCGATAGGTCTCAAAATGCAATATGTATAACTAGGCACCAAGGGAAACCTACATATGAAATTTGAGAAAGATCCCTCCAGTACTTTCTCAGAAATAGCGATAACAAACTTCAATTGTCAAAATCCAAGATGGCTGCCTGTCGGCCATGTTGTTTTCCGATTGGTCTCAAAATGCAATATGCATAACTAGGCACCAAGGGGAATCTACATATGAAATTTGAGAAAGATCCCTTCAGTACTTTCTCAGAAATAGCGATAACAAACTTCAATTGTCAAAATCCAAGATGGCTGCCTGTCGGCCATATTGTTTTCCGATTGGTCTCAAAATGCAATATGCATAACTAGGCACCAAGGGGAACCTACATATGAAATTTGAGAAAGATCCCTTCAGTGCTTTCTCAGAAATAGCGATAACAAACTTAAATTATCAAAATCCAAGATGGCTGCCTGTCGGCCATGTTGTTTTCCGATTGGTCTCAAAATGCAATATGCATAACTAGGCACCAAGGGGAATCTACATATGAAATTTGAGAAAGATCCCTTCAGTACTTTCTCAGAAATAGCGATAACAAACTTCAATTGTCAAAATCCAAGATGGCTGCCTGTCGGCCATGTTGTTTTATGATTGGTCTCAAAATGCAATATGCATAACTAGGCACCAAGGGGAACCCACATATGAATTTTGAGAAAGATCCCTTCAGTACTTTCTGAGGATTAGCGATAACAAGAATTGTTTACGGACGGACGGAGGGACGGACGGACGGACGACGGACCACGGACGCAGGGCGATTTGAATAGCCCACCATCTGATGATGGTGGGCTAATAAAGCTTACCTTGCATAAAGGTGTGTTGTAGGGAAAAAATACACGATTGTGTCCATGTTTCATCAATCTATATTCTACACAATATATTTACAGTAAAACATAATGCCAAATGCATGAATTATCAAATGTATTACTGCAGTAACAGTTATAGTCTATGAAATATGATAAAAGTCACGTCTAATCACAATTTGTTTCAAACATGATATAAACCTGTCTCATGGTAGAAAAAACAAGGATGGATAGTATTGCAACAGCAATACAAAGTCCCCTGCCTGAGCTAGAAGTGCACCTATTTATTTTCCTTTTTTTTTTTAAAATGGTTTTTCGAAAGAAAAAAAACAAATGTGGGATGCACAACTACATGTTATACTGATCATGTATACCAAGTTTCGTTAAAATCAGAGTAGTACTTTAGGAAGAGTTGTTTGAACAACTATTGTGTGACAGACAGACAGACAGACAGACGGACGGACGGACAGATGGAGGGTAAACCTATAGTCCCCCCCGTTTTTCAAACGGCAGGGGACTAATTAACAGAACTTTCCTCCAGTTTCCTTTAAAAATTGTTGATCAAATTTGAAATAACAAGACCTGCTAAAAGCAATTATTCTGAGCAAAAGCATGAACTATAAATAGAACATGGCTATATTGTCACTTAGCCAGACAAGTGTACTTACCTATAACCTCTGAGGGGTCACTAGCATGACTGATACCAATCCAATTGAAAGCTCTGATCCTGAACTGACATCCATCAGCTGAACATACCGCAGGGAAGGAAAAGCGAGCCTCTGTAATATTTGTTGTTGTCTGGTATACCGGTGCTTTCTCCCAACTACGCTTTTCTGTAAAGACATATTAAGTTTATTAAACATGTCCAAGATTTTAAGTTTCACAAATTTTTTATATAATTTAAAAAAAAATATAATTAGGTTTTGATATACATTATCAATATTACCAAAGTGGGCAATAAAACCATAACGGCTAGCCCAGCAGATAGATCTAAGCGGCAGCATTGACCTTTTGGTAAAACAAAAGTCATCAAACATGATAATACTTACTTATAGTTTTTGCCTCCACACGATAGCCAATGATATCAGAGTCTCCACGTTTACCTCCAATCCATTTGAGCATGACAGTGCCATCATCAGTCATCTCCACAGACGGTCGATATGGCTGCCCAGGGGAGCCTGAAATGGAATGTTTATTATTAAATTGAATTTTTCAAGTTTTGTTAATTATTGCTCTAAATATATTTAGACAAGGAAACGGACATCACATAAAGGTCATTAAAAAATATAGGTAACTATATAAAAAAACCAAAACAAACAATCCAAGACTTTGCCGCTAGGCCTTTCTGCCCTCTCAGGCCCCTTCAGGTGGTAAGTACATATATATATTCGTAATCATATTTTATATACTGCATCATACCCTAATGTATGCATTAAACATAATACAAATATTCTATCAAGGGACTTAACATTTGAAGTTTGTTAATTTCCTAAACAAATTATAATTGTCTTTTGCCCCATATACTGGGATACAACACTATATTGCTAGAGTTAACTATAAAATCATTTACAACTGTTACCATTGTGAAATGAATTATTATATCATTTTGACTTATATTCATCACACTTGTCAAAGTGGAAACACCCAAGAGGTCTTACTGTTTGAGGAAATTCAATAAGTACATTCAGAAAACCCACTATCTGAGCAGATGACCCAATATCTTTTTACATTCACTCACTGGAATGATATCTGAGGTGAGATTTTTTTTGTTGGATACATACCTGGTTGTGGGCCCATGGTGACCTTGCCCACCCTTTCCGGTCCAAACCCTACAGACGTCCGAGCCTTCACACTGAAGAAGTAAGTACCATTCTCCTCCACTTTGTCGATGATCACGTAATGTCTAGAGCCACTCACTGTCAACTTCACAAGTCGGCTCTCTATGAAACGACAATCATATTAACATAAAACATTCCTGACCTGAACAACAAAAATGTTACAAGAAAGCCTTTATCAGATATAGCTTTTAGTACATTTTAATATTAAACTATTTGATTGTGGGCCATAGGTGTATACTGTTGATTCTTTACAGATCTATTAATAAAATTTAATGTAAAATATAAATTTAAAGATTTTTTAAAATTAACTTTAGTAAAAGTTATTAATCAACTATTTGATTGTGGGCCATAGGTGTATACTGTTGATTCTTTACAGATCTATTAATAAAATTTAATGTAAAATATAAATTTAAAGATTTTTTAAAATTAAATTTAGTAAAAGTTATTAATCAACTATTTGATTGTGGGCCATAGGTGTATACTGTTGATTCTTTACAGATCTATTAATAAATGTAAAATATAAATTCAAAGATTTTTTAAATTAGTAAAAGTTATTAATCACTCTGGTTGGCTTGGACAGATGCGGGTGAGAGGTCTTACTGAGGAAGGAGTACCGTGGGAAAACTCATGTTGGTATTCCCACACCTTTTCACATCAGTTCGGGGAATTAAATCACAGTTGCCTAAGTGAAAAGCTATTATGTTATAACTGTGCCACCTGACCAACCTCTAGCTCTACAATGATTCAAAAGTGACCCCCGTCACACTCCCCAATGAAACAAGCATGCTGGATATTGCTAAAGCAATACATGTTCCCTACTCGTTAAAAATAGAAACAGTGACCTTGACCTTCATCCAAAAACCCTGAAACTTGAACTTGATCTGTAGATACTCCTACTGACTTTCACCAAACCTTGAAGCATGGCTGAGGAAAATGCGGAAAACTGAGTGGATAGCCTGACAGACAGATGGGGAGGAAATCTATAATACCCAATCCCAACCCCAACACACCTACAGCCCCAGTCCCCGGGGACAGCCCCGGGGAGGGGACTAATAATCCTACACACTACTGATTGGAATCACCTTTATTTACATTGCAGTGGACAAGATATCTTATACATTGAACAGCTGAAAGTTTGGGTTTACTTTATAGTAATACATGTAGTTTGGTTTTGGCTATTCTTGCCCAAGTTTTAATAATGTGGATTATTCTCCAAAGGGATCACCAACCTTCATTAGAATGTTGTAGCGAGTATGTTAACTCGTAGCCGATGATGACACCGTTAGGTTGCGTAGGGGGTGCCCAGGAGACATTCAGGGAGGTCAAAGTGATGTTGGTAAACAAAATGTACTCAGGAATCTCCGGGACTGGAAAGATGAATATGTTTCATAAATCAATATTACAGACATCCACCATCAACATGACAATTATGCTTAATATTACTTCATTTTAACAGCTGAAGTAGTTCATAATTATTCAAGTATATTTTGTATGTTTCGAATTCATCCATTGCCACGCATTGATCAATACGTACCTCCCTCCAGGGTCCGTCCATAGAAGATATTACTCTTTGGTCCTTCACCGGCCAGATTGTATGCCTGTACTGTCACAGAGTAGTTAGCAAAGATCTGGAGGCCTTGAAGTAACGCCTGTTTCTCTCTGACAATTATCTGAACACCGGAGGCAATCCCATCCGTAGTCATCCAGTATTGTATCTAAATGAGAGATGGAACTTTTATTACATCCAGTCATCCATACTATGTTACTCCGAATGTAACGAAATAATTGAAATTGTGAATGTTACAGAATAATTTCCTTACATGGGATTTACCATTAGTCCATCACAATAATCTGGGCTGTACAAGGAAGGATGTCCAATTAAAAATCAAATCAAGCATTTTTTTTCTATTCTCAATCTTTAAAGCTTGTAACATATTAGATTTTTATCATGAAAATACAATCTCAACAGGCAGAAGGCGATTCTTGTATAACTTCCATAGAGTTTACTGTAGGTGTACCTTGTAACATATTAGATTTTTGTATAACTTCTAATAGATTTTACAGTTGGTGTACCTTGTAACATATTAGACTTTTGTATAACTTCTAGAGAGTTTACTGCAGGTGTACCTTGTAACATATTAGACTTTTGTATAACTTCTAGAGAGTTTACTGCAGGTGTACCTTGTAACATATTAGACTTTTGTATAACTTCTAGAGAGTTTACTGTAGGTGTACCTTGTAACATATTAGACTTTTTGTATAACTTCTATAGAGTTTACTGCAGGTGTACCTTGTAAAATAATATTAGATTTTTGTATTTGTAACATATTAGACTTTTGTATAACTTCCATAGATTATACTACAGGTGTACCTTGTAACATATTAGATTTTTGTATTTGTAGCATATTAGAATTTTGTATAACTTCTATAGAGTTTACTGCAGGTGTACCTTGTAACCAGATAGGTCGCCATTCTGCTTGTCTGGTGGTGGTGGTTGCCAGAAGACCATCAATTCTGTGGAATTCTCAGCCTGGATCAAAATGTTTGTGGGAGCAGCAGCAGGAGCTGGTTAGAAAACGCAAATAAAAATCTGTTAGAAGAAAACATAAACACAACAGAAAAACAACAATTATTTTACAGATGTGACATCTACAAACAAAGTAAAAACCTGTCTCCCCTATATGGGCAATGGTAGTACTCGGATCGTTACATACCCGATTCCCCTACAAACAAAATGGTTGTACCCTGATCTCGCATACCAGATTCCCCTACATACACAATGGTATTAACCAGGTCTTGCATACCTGCATACCCATGCAGATCTTTATTTATTATCTACTTCCCCTAAATCAACAATGATTACCTATCCTACGTACCTGCCTCCCCTATATATACAATGGTAGTACTCGGATCGTTACATACCTGCCCCCCCCTATATATACAATGACAGTACTCGGATCGTTACATACCTGCCTCCCCTACATATACAATGGTAGTACTCGGATCGTTACATACCTGCCTCCCCTACATATACAATGGTAGGTGTGCTAGGTGGACCATTCCCCTTGCTATTGAAAGCAATGATACGGATCTCGTAGTTGACATCTTTCGTTAGCTGTTCCAAAATCGTGCTGTACTGACGATAATCCACTGGTGTTTCCTGATAGCTGTTCATATCCACCTGCTTATACTGAACAATGTAGCCCAGCAGGGCACCATTCCATGTCAGGGTCGGAGGTTGCTGGAAAAACATTTGGTTCAGTATTTATTAGTTCTTTTGAATTAATAGTTATACTTAGTTATTTAAACTTTCAATAAAAGACTTTAACATTTTATGTTTTACTTTTACATAATTTCATAATGCAAAATAAGATTCAGTAATAATTTCAAAAACATTCTTCATATTTTGTCTTTTCTAGAATGATTTTTTAGAAGCACAATCCCCTAAGCTGTGTTGAATCACTCTAACTAAACTGTGAATCTTGATTGACCTACCTGCCATGCTACTCTAACAGAGGTGGTTGTTAGTGGTACTACAAGCAGATTCTGTGGCGCTCCTTCTGGTACTGAAATAACAACCACAAAACAATATCATCTAGACATGTATTATACAGTACATAGCTATTTAAACTTAAATTTCAGGACTTCCTTGGATTTCAGGTCATGCCAATTAGCTGCATATGAGTGGTGAAGTTTTTGTTACATTTTAAACAATCAAATTATATCAAAACATCTCCTCTTAGTAAATAAAAACATTAAAACTTGACAATTTAAAATCATGAGGAAATCCGACACTTACAAGCCTCCAATGTCATGACTGGTAAGGATTCGTCGCTGAATGGACTCATTCCTACATCATTAGTGGCTGCCACTCGGAACCAATACTGTGTGTTAGGGTGCAAGCTAAAACAAATAAAAGTTTCAATGATGTAAAAGTCAAGCTTTCACATATAGATTGCAGGCAGAATAAATGCATTTTGTACCTTTTGTACTTTCAAGCCTTTCAATCACTGCAAGGCTCACAATCAAATACTTTACAGACAGGCAATTTTGTTGCAGTTTAAATTTTCTCAGTTTTTTTTCCTGTGCAATAGTCAATATGATGGTAAATTATTAATGAATTGACACTTTCTTAATGAGTGTGAAATAATTATTAGCGATTATGGATTTTACAGAATCAATGAAGGGCAAGTATATTTAATAACAGCAAGTGTATTTAATTAATAACAGCAAGTATAATTAATAACAAGTTGAGGGAAAATTTTCCAACATAGGCAATGATGTGAGTATGTGTCTGAAAATCATATTTATATTGATTCAATATCTATTTCCATAGCAAAAATGTATTGTAACTGATTTATGTTGATGGCTTACCCAGTCACTTTGTAGGAATTGAGTTCCGGGGGTACAGTTTCAGGGGTCGTACTCCAGTCTCCGTTCTCACTTCGGTATTGTATGGTGTAATTCCTGAGTGGGCCATACCCATCAAAGGCAGGCTGCCAGCTGATCACCACCGACCGTGGTCCAACTTCTGATGTGATCGATGGTAATGATGGACGGTCAGGGATAGCTATGGAAGATAAATAGGTTTTGTCTTCTGGTCAGTACGCAAAATACAAATCTTTTAATCAAGCAGTTTTATATCAATTACAATTTGTTTTAAATTGAAAATATCAACTGGTATAAAAAAACTTTTTTCAGATGAATACAAGTTCTCATATGCTACAGTGGAATCCGCTTGTCATATTTTCCACTCTCCAGAGAAAAATATCATAATAGCGGGGATATCACAACAAGCAATTATATGCCCCTTGAACCGAAAGTAGGGGCCTAATACAATCTTGAAACCTACGACGAAGTTTAGAAAGAAATTAAAAGCACAGAAATAACACTATACAAAAATTATGTAACAATATCAAATTGATTGATTACTAATTAATATTGAAAGATGTCGATACTGTTGGTATTAGGTCGTCAAAATAACTTTTTATTTTGCTAAATTTTGAGCTAGAAATGAGTAACACAGTCTTTCTCTTGCAAATTTTCATTCAAGCAACAAAAATAATCAAATTCATGTTTAAATAAACTTACTGCGGTTGATCATGGTGTAAACGAGAACCTCCGCCGGGGTTCCCCAGCCCAAGTGTGTGCGAGCTGTCACGCTGAAGACGTAGTAGGTCTCGCGCTGAAGAGTAGCTACTGTGAACTCGTACTGTGTAGATGGGAGTTCAGAGCTATTTGTGATAGTGTTCATGTTTTTGATACGATAGGACACCATGTACCCACTGACTATACCGTTAGGCTCAAGTGGCGGGCTCCACAGGACTTTGGCAGTGGTGTAGGTGACTTGAGGAAACCACACAATCACAGGTGGGCCCGGCTCTGAAGAAATATGTAGTATGTAAATTAGAGAGAAAGCGAGACAATAGAAATATTTCACTTAAGCATAACAATGAATGTACCCTCTACATTAGGATCAGGTTTATGGCAAAAGATATGTATTCAGTAGCAAGTATCTATTTTTAATAAATGACATACACTGTATTATCCTTGAGAATAACTATATCCAATTCTTCAAATTTTAAAATACCTTTAGAACTGGAAAATTGAACAATTTCCTTTTAAAACTATATGATTTGTAAAATAATTTTCTTCCCGAGAAATATGAAATTAAATGTTCTTTTTATTATATGGTCAACAAGACATTCTTGGAAGCATATTGAAGATAATTACACAAGTTTGTAACTACATATATTTCCTTTAAAATAAACCTACTATCTTCGAATGTTTTGACAGTCTTTGGAGGCATACTGAGGACTCCATCTCCCATACGTGTGTAAGCCAGGACCTGCACCTGGTATGACACAAACTTGCGTAGGCCCTCAATTACTACACTGTAAGTCTGGTTGCCAGGTACATCTTGCATCACAGGCAGAATATTCTCTACGACCGACTCATATTGGACCTGTACAACAGTAATACACTCATTAAGATGAGCTAATATTCAAAAAAGTTAATTGACAATTTAAACTAATTTCAAGTTAATAATATACAGTATCACATGAATTAAGGATATACTGTGCCATCTTGCTGTGAATAGCTCTGCTCTGTATAATACTTCTCTTAGAGTTAAGGATATATGTTATCATTTTTTGACATACTTATCTTCATCCCAGAAGAGTTCCACAAGCTGTAATAATTTGTGTATACTTATTAAGAATTTAAAGTGAAGAAATTAGGAAATAGTAAACTGATCATATTCTGAATAAAGGGAGACAACTATAACAAGATCATCTTCCTAAGTTAATTTTTATCTTTATGCTAACTATATGCATAAGACCTGTTTTTAAATCTGAAACTTAACAAATCCCTTTCCATAATACAGCATGTATCATCAAGATTTCTTTAAGAAACAGTCCATAGCATCCAGTTCTGTATTTTACACAGTCAATACCTAACAAACTCTTGACCCCAAAAGAGTAAGTTGTAAGAACACCTTACCTTGTAGCCAGAGATAAGACCGTTCTGGGCAAGAGCAGGAACATCCGACCAGGAAATATTGATAGAAGTTGAGGAGACTGAGATAGCTCTCACGTTCTGAGGACCATCTGATGGTGCTGTAGGAGTAGTAAAGTAAGAAATTACTCAACTTGTACACCAGTTTATTTCTCTGTGGTTTACAAGTCATATTAAGCCTGTCAATGGTAACAAGCAGGTATCGACAAATTCCTAATATATTTTCATTGAAAACTAATTCAGAATGCAAATTATTTAAAACTTTCACATATTACAGATAACTACTAATTTTTTTTACTGCAGCTATAATCATGATTTTTACATAAAATATCCCTCGATACTTCAACAAAACTATATAATGTACACATGAATGTCCCTGTTGTTACAAATACAGAGCATGTCTGTCCCATGCAGAAGGCGTTTAAATGTGACCTTTGACCCTTCAACCTTGACCATTATGACCAATAGAATTTGATCAAGTGAAGAACTTGATGTTATGATATAATCAAATCTGTAGAGGGGTTCACAAGATATGTCTTTGATTAGGACAACAGGACTGGTTGTGACAGGATATTGGTACATACTAGCACTATATGCCTTTTCTCAACCAATGAAATGGTGAGGATTTTAATTAATGATCACTTACTTGATTCTCGAGTACGTTCCGTGGTGATGGGACTATAACCACTACTGCCCACATCATTGTATGCCTTCATCCTGACCTGGTATTCCATCCACTCCTCCAGACCATTCAGGAAGTGATTGTCACGGTCCATGTTTAGATCAATCTGTGCGTATGCCTGATTCTGTTTGAGCTTGTAAAACAGCTGGTAGCCTCGTGGGGCTCCATTCCACTCACTCTTGGAGAGTGGCTACAAAAAAATGGCAGACAACATTATTCTAAAATCATTGGAAAATACAAGCACATGAAGAGAAAATCTATCAGATTTTCAACTGGAAATTTAAAATATCCAAATACACTTAACTTAAACTGTGAAATAAAGTTTTTTTTTTCATCATTACAATTGTGGATGACTTTTAAGATTAAAAATGTTTTGTTTTTTTTTAACATAGGAACAATATATACAGTAAAACTCGGATAAGTCGAAGTCGACGGGACCGAGCAAAATATTCGACTTATCCGATGGTTCGACTTATCCGTGTCCGTTTGTATACGGAGACAAAACACCCGACTATCATCGTTTGTATGCATGCAGAACTGGTGCTTGATAACATAGTCGAAAATAAGCAATAAATAATAACAAAGATATTTATTAATTGTACATGATAACACTTATTCCTTTATCTAATAAACAATATTGTGAGAGTTACGGATCAAAACAAAGTTCATGCGTAAAATCATCTTTGACATAGATACGCGATTTACACACGGGAGTCGTACAATGACCGCATAATATTTTACGAAAACGATAATACATTGTAAGAATATAAATGTATACAGTGTACTCATATTTATTTATCTTAAAATCCATTTATATTGTTCTACAATTAACAATATAAATTTAAACAATAAGCAGTTCATGGAAATTTGATCGACCGTACGCATGCTGATTTTGTATCAAAGGTGAAGGCCGCGGTCAATGTTTATCGGCTGCATGATCATGTATTGCCACGATCTTTTGAACGAAGTAAAAACATCCCGCATATCATTGTCGTATTCAGAATTTAGGCATATATAAATAATCAATGACATTCAAGTATTTTTTCTGCGCATTTTTCGATGGAAGATATGTAATTTATCGTTTACTTTTTCCTTATTTTTTCGGCGGCCATGTGTATGAAAACAGTAAACAAAACTTAGGCCTATTGGTTTATACATTAAAACGTGCACATTTTATTCTTAGTTATGTATACCTGAACGTTTTACTTCACCCGTGCACCTGTATAAACAATGGGATGATGTGCGACCGACAGCCGAAACCTAACAATAGGCTCTGGTAACACCGTTACGGCTGATCGGTCACACTCGGTCAATCAGGCGAAGCCAGCAAATTTTACCTGAGACAGCATGACGCTTCGATGTTCGACACAAAAATGGAAATTTTGGTATAGTTTAGAAGGGAGGGACCACAAAATATATTCGACACAACCGTAGTATTCGATTCAACAGTGTTCGAATCATCCGTGCTTAATTTACAAAGATAAAGAAGGGGAAAAATCGGGACCGAACGAAACGTTCGACTCATCCGATGTATTCGATTCAACCGTGTTCGACACAAGTGAGTTTTACTGTATTTCACATTCAAAATGCTTGATTTTATTAACAATTCCTATCCATTACTATAAGTCTGATAACTGAAAACTTACAGCCCAGCTGATCCTGAGAGCTGTAGCATTCTGCGCCCTGACAGTAACATTGTCTGGTGGAACACTGGGGGCCGATTGTAGTGTCTGAAACTTCCTGGTCGGCTGACTGGGTAAACTTGGGCCGACAATATTAACAGCAATCATTCGTAGGCGATACTCGGTGAAGGGACGAAGATTGAGAACTGTGAGGGAGGTGGCCCCAGGATTAGAGATCCTGTAAACTTCGCCCCAAGTCGTGTTATCGTTCTGCTGTCCTTGTACAATCCAGGTAGTGATGGAAGTCTTCCCGTCGTAGCCGGGTATAAACTGGAGCAGGACAGACGTCGCCTCTATGTTTGATACTCCAAGGTTGATTGGGGCAGTTGGTTGTTCTGTATCACGAACGGGTTTATCATTGGTATGTTATTTACATGGAATGCTTATTTCAAAATTGAAATAGCATTAAAGATTACGACCAATAACAATTCATCGAGTCTTTTCATCATTTTCAGCAAACTCTTTTAAAAAATTGCAATAATAATGAAATATCTGCTTACCAAGAAACTTTCTTTAAAACAACAATTCTATGCGATTACTTTCGTAAATTACTAATTTTACAATGTTATCAATTTTCAACAATTCTAACCAACAGAAACTTATATTAAATTATACAGTGAAAGTTTCTCATACAATGAAACCTGGCATGAGAAAGAGCACTGATCTTACAGGTAATAAGGTCATGCTCAAAAGTTTAATTATGAAATTATGATCATAAAACTTAAAAATGGATAGAGTTGTGCCCAATCCCTTTATACATTTGACAATCAAATGTTTGAATCAACAATCTTATAATTTTTTGTGACACAAATAATGAATAGATTTTTAAAGAGGAGTGCTATTTTACCTGGAGGGACTCCAGACTGGATGTCAGCAGATCTCGGCGGGCCGTATCCCTTGGCTGTCTTGGCACGGACCATTATAGTGTAATTGGTACTAGGGGACAGTCCTCGTATAGTGTAATCATTGAAAATCTTCTGCAAGTCTATTGACTCAGCTGGCTCAGTCGAGTTTCTTTTCACCCACTCAAGTTTATATTCTGTACAAGATAAATTGAGATCATTTATTACATTTGATATTTCATTAAAAGCAAAATTAAATAAAAGTTTGAAAACTCAAAACAAAGCATGAAAAGAATTTAATTTAGCGTTTTTATTTCTGAATGAATTTATCAACAGAATAAAAAACAATATTTTTTTTACAATTTGGCTGTATAAGTTGAATGTTTTAACAATAGAGGAACTGTAATGAATGGGACATCAAGATTTTCTACATTATCTTACCTAGAAGTATTCCATTGATTTCAGTAGGACGGGTCCAAATGACTTTCAAGGAAATATCCAAGATGTTGGCAAATGACAAACTTCCAACTTGACCAGGAACTGAAAGATGAATAAAACAAAGTGAAGCGCTGTGCCCTGCCCTAAATTTCCTGGCCCTAGATATATATATTCAGTTGTTATTGTGTTTTAGAGGAAGGAACCAAGGGAGTCAAAAACGATTTGGTAAAAAAAACTTTTGTCAAAACGGTTTTCATATTTAATTTGAATTACAGGATATCAAGCAGTGTCTTCAGTAATACCAAATATTTGATGATTGGGGCTAATATATTGATATTCATATTTGGTATTAATTGGTAATAATTTGGTATTAATGAAGATACTGTTAGATATTCTCTTCATTATACAGAGTCAGCTTTGAAGTTTTCCCAATGTCGTTTGTAAGCAGTGTTTTGATTGGTCAAATCTGAAAAAAATTATTCATTCTACAAAAGATATTTTTCACTAGTGAGTGAAAAACATCTTTTGTAGAATGAATAATCTTTAATATTTCACTGGTGAAGATGTAATAAATTTGTAATATTACAGGTTGAAATTCAGCAGCCAGACTTACCATCTTCTTCAGTCTTCACTACTACAGTTGAGCTGAAAGGTCCATTCCCTTTACTCGTGTAACATGTTATCTTCAAAGTATAGTTGGTATATTTCTTCAGACCGTGAATGTATGTAGTCTGTATCCCGACTGGGTTGTTGGAATCTGGTGCCACTTTAAGTCGTAAACTGGGCTCTGCATCCATCATACCCTGCATGAAAATTTTGTACCCGAGATTCACTCCATTAAAATAGGCAGCATCTGGTGGAAGCCATGACACGTTCACTGATGTTGAATTCACTGTGGTAGCTGTTATGTCCCTAGGTGGTGCATCAGGCGTTCCTTCCATCGTGGCCACCCTGATCGATGATGTGTAAACCCCAACTCCCTGACTGTTGAATGCAGCAATCTGTATCTCGTATTCCTGGAAAATGATGAGGTTTGTTAACTCGTAAGATGTCAAAGGCCAGATGGTGGCATTTCTCAGGTGGTATGAAGCGCTGGGGTAATCAGCAAGTCTGAATCTAATCGTGTAACCGAGGAGATCTCCGTTCCATTTATCCTCATCCGGAGCCTGCCACTGAAGCATGATGGACGAGTTGGATCTTGCACTGCCGAAAAATCCCTTTGGTGGACCACTGGGTGCTGAAAATGAAGGAGAGTTGTAATTATCAAGGTATTCTTTTTGAAAACAAAAGATATAGGCCTTTGGTAATTTACCTGGTAAGGCTATACCAGTAAAATATCCTACAATTGGAGGACTTCAGAAAATGAAAGAAATTCTGTATATAGTGTGTTTGCAAACAATTTTTTTTCCATACCCTGATGAAACTAAAAAAATTGACATCAATGCTTAAATGTATAATATGTCACATTTTTCACACACTATACACAGAATTTCTTTCATTTTTCAATTTTTTTTTTTTCGTACCCCTATGAAACAAAATCAAAACACGTTTTATGTACAATTTTACTGGTTTTATATGGGATTCTTTTTCTCAAATCAATATGCAACGTCAATTATCGTATTGTGACGTCACATTTTTCGCGCCATTCTCAGATTTTTTTTCATAGTGGTATGAAAAAAAACCCTCAACCAATCAGAAAGCCACATTCTGTGTACAAACAATGGAAAATTAATTACTGCCTTATATCATGGTACATTAATTAATGGAGATATCAGAAGTCTAGAGTAAAAGGAATATTAGTTTGTTTCAAAACATGCAAGAGTCTTGGTCCCTACCTTGTTCAGGCATGCTAATAGGTGGTACTGGTTTTGCCACACTCTTAGCACCCTCGCCCATACTGTTCACAGCACTAACACGGAACTGGTAGCTACGTGCTGGTCGCAGGCCAGACACAACAAACCAGTTCTTATCAGAGGGGGCTGCCTCAGGGTAGGTAACCCATCCTTCCTCAGGACTATCTTTTATACCTGAAACAACAAATGTACATGTGATATTTCCTTGTCATGAATTTGACACTACAGAATAAATCTGCATATGTAGTTTAACGGTTAACTTACGAGGCCAGGAGTTGTGAACATATAGGCTTAAAATCACAAATCGGACACCAAAAGCTAGTATCATTCATGTTATGACCTGCTAGATGAAATTTAAGTATGTAAGTCAAACACAGAGTCTTACATAAGGTTTTGGAAAAACACTTGAAATATGAAATTTCAAATTCAAAAGACAATCACATTTTTTTTTATAAACTACGTAAGCATTTAATTTTAAAATCTTTTTGATTTATTCTTGAATATTTGTCTAGTACTTATTTACAGAATTTGATTAACCATCAAAAACAAAAGTAAATACCTTCTCCTGGTACAAAGAGAACTTGTCTATACTGTACAATAAATCGGATGATGGGGGCATAGCCATCGAACCCCGGCTGCCAGGTAAGATTAACTGCCCTCAAGTCTGATTGTAACACCACAACAGTCTGTAGTACAGGTTGATGAGGGATTTCTGTAATAGTAAAATAGAAAACAGTTAATTTTAATTAGGTTTTGCATTATAATGTTAAGCATTGAAATAATCATTATTATGAAACATGTTCAGCTCTGGGAAATAATAGCTAACCCCCAAAGAATCCCTCAAAACAAATATTAGTATCCTACCAATCATACATATAAATGTATTAAAGAGGCTTACCCGCAGACGGACCGGTAAAAGGCACATCTCTGATCACTAAATAAACTTCAGTACACGTTTCTATGTGGCAAAATTAGAGGCTTTCCGACTTTATTTCTTGAAAACAATTACAGAATATGTATTTAAAAGACGTTTTAAAACTCAACCTGAGAGGGAAATATATGGAATATAACGGCAAATCTTCTTTGTAAATCGGCGTTGCCTTTGAAGTTATCACTGTGCGGCACTGTGCACGTGCTTGTTTCTTTGATGTGTCAATCAAATTAGACTCCACTTTATAGCGGGGACTTATTGCGGGTTGCGATTAAATAAATAATATTTAAAAATGAGGTTTTAATATCACTTTTCAGCGTTTTATAAGGAAAATAAAATGAAAAACTCAACAATTCCAACAATCTGTCATGTGTAAAAAAATCTTTTTCTATTAGCCAATTTTTCTGATCTCTCTGCGGGCAAGCCTCTTTAACTGATGCCTTTCAATACTTGCACCAAAAACTTAATATAAGATATGGCATGAAATGTCTACATCCGAAATGTTTAAAATATAGACTTTTTTCTAAACACTATTCATTTTGATTTTGGGAACTAATAGCCAACCCCCACACCAACCTTCAAACAAAATATAAGAATCATGATACCATTATCAAGGAGTTTACTTAATAATGCCTTTTAACACTTGTACCAAAACCTTAACATTTAGATACCAACGTAGATGGCAGGGAAACAACATAAGCTCCCTCTTCCAGAAGTTAAAACTTTTTGAAGCATCACAGAACGTCATGATAAGTTTGGAGTTATCTCCCTCACCATGTACAGACTTTTTTGGGTTTCCTCCAGAAGATCAGCTTTTCTCCCAAACAAGAGTGACTAATGTTTTTTTTCTCATAATTTTGCATTAAAAACTTGAATGTTAGTTTTATTTACCTAAGACAGAGAGATAGGCCCTACGACTATCGTTCCCTCCCAGAGAGATGACCTCACACTGGTAGTAACCGATGTCTATGTTATACACGCCCATGATCTGAAGGGTGCCCGCTCCACTGATGCTGATCCGACTGCTATTACTCAAAAGGTTCTTCTGGTTGGTGATGCGGTCAAACTTGTACCAGTTGAGCTGTACTTGTATATGTGGATCATGGGAGACACTACAAGGCATAAGAGCATTTTCTCCCTTGCCCTTGGAGACGTTCTGTGGAGGAGCCGTGATTTGAGTTCTCACTGTTAATAAAAAAAAGATAAAATTCAGATAAAACTTTTTATTTACAGATATTTTTAGATATTAAATAAACCATATTGGACAATCAATTGGAGTATTGGTAAGGTATTTAGAAAGTACAACCTACCTAGAACTGCCAGATAAGCTTCAGCCTCCAGGCTGCCTCGACTATTTGTGGCGTTACACCGGTACAGACCCGAATCAGAGGCTTGTGTTGTGGTGATCAAAAGATCTGACCCATCCATGATCTGGAATCGTCCACCAATTACAATAGGCTGAGGGGCTCCATCAACAACTGATAAAGAGACATGGCTTGTCAATTTCAATATATTTTTTGTCATTACACAATTCTAATCAAAACTGTGAATAAAAGACTTGATTTCAAGTATAGAACTTTAATAATGGAATTAAATTCTATTTCATACTAATAAATTTCATATTAACACGACTTACCAAAAAACATCTAAAAGGAAATCTTATTTAATTTGAAGTATGTAAGTTGAAATTAGTGAAGATATATCATAGTGATTAACACATCCATTGCAAAGGAAAGAACTTAATACATGACTTTTCATTTTTTTTTTTTACAAATAAATACTTAATATTGATAATTATTCATATTACCAATTCCTGAAGAAGAAAAAAGAAAAAGAAAATGACTGTAAGATATGAATACCTCTTAAGCAGAAGTGGTCAGTGGTGACCTTTGATGCTTTTACTGCCAGGATGTGATCAGATGTTAATAGAACTCAATCTTATGATAATCATGATAGTAACATTAATTCCTCAATAAATACTCACCTTTGACCCAAAAGATGGTTGGCTTTGGAGCACCTGTTGCACTGCAAGAAATTCGAGCATCTGATCCCTCCACAACGGTAAGATTTGTAGGAGGTGAAACCAGCTCAGGGGGTAAGCCTGCAAATACAGTAACAATATTATAAACAATACTCACCATAAATATAGTCATTATATTATAGCAAATATGATCATAATATTATAGCAAATATAGTTATTATATCATAAAGAGACACAATCAAGATTCTATGATGTGGATTACTTTCAGCAAAGTTTAATTGATATACATTGTATTTACCACAGTCTTTATAGTTTATAGTATTCCTCTATTGAATTTGCTATTTGGACCAATGGTACAGAGACAAAACAATAGTCAAAGATAACATTATACAAAAATATCTCTCAAGAGAACAGTCTCTAGGCTGTATCACACAGGGCTTTTTCTCAGGGTTTTTTTTTGGGGCCGTTAATGGGCCCCATTCCCAATTAAAATTCTTTCATTTTAAAGCCAAATTCACAAAATTTGCAGTTTACTCCTGAAAAAATCTTTCCCAATTCAGCAATTTTTTCCCAAAATGAGACAAAAAGGCCCCATCCCAAAACCAGTGAGAAAAAGCCCTGGTCACATATCATTCTTCTCTCAACATAATGATTCTCTAAATATGGCTTTCAAAGATTCCGTAATTTTAAGTTTTATATTAATTCTAATGGCACAAGACAAATAAAGGTTCGGGCGAACACTTACTGTTAACTTTAATCCAGGTAGATTTTACCATCTCTCCTGCTGCATTTTTGGCAAAACACTGATATATCCCAGAATCCACCAGGTCTAAAGCGGTGATCACAATGGTCCCGTCCGATTGTACTGTATGTCTGTTTTACACGAAATAAAAGGCATAAATTTTCAATTACTGTACATTTCCTAATTAATAACTGGCAGAGGGGTAGATCTATCACTGATAGAATGGTATATATATTTCTTTATAGAAAAGTGCTCATTCTTTTCTTTGAATGCAAATTTTCTCTGACTTATAAAGTATATAAACTTATAAAGTATATCACTGGAATAAGCTGCTTACTTGTTGCTGCCAAGAGATGTAACTTCCGCCCCATTGAAGTACCAGTGTATGGTTGGTGTTGGGTCCCCCGTGGCAGTACATGGCACCCGGACAGTCTCCGCATAATCTTTATTATAGTCACTGGAGATCAGTGAGTTGATGAACGGTTTTTCTGTGCGAGATATGTCAATTGACTTTTAATAACCTCAGTACATTTTGTAAAACAGTCAAATGGTTTTTCTGTGTAGAATATGTCAAATGACTTTTTATAACCTCAATACATTTTGTAAAACATCCTGTATGTATATTTTTACACGAAAATCATTTGAAGTCATTTCCTATGCCTTGAACTTATAAGGTTCTTTTTCAACATGCTTAGAACTGTCAAGATAATATCAATGACAATCCAGACGTTGCCAGTCACCGAATATGAACACTGCACACAGAAATACTTTTAAACTGAGCTTTTATTTTCTGATTTTCTTAGATTCAAGCTACCAAGATATTTTAGTAATTTCTTTCAATAGAAAAATCTTTAACGTAACATTAACTATGACAACCATTGCTAAAAATGCTAAGTTGAGCATTTCTTACCTAAAGTTCAGCATTATTTTCTTTTGAAACAAAATTTTGTGCAAGGATATCTCTCAATCAAATTAAGAAAAGAAATAAAGTTAAAATTGCCTACCATATACTGTTAAGTTAGCTCGGGCACTTTCCTTTGGATAAGTGTTTCCGTCAGGCGAGTTCTGGAGTTCTGCCTCACATTCATAGACTCCTTTATCTGCGGATGACGGAGTTCGTATCTGAAGTCTGCGGTGGTACCTCCCATCATCAAAGAAGTATTTGTTATTATCTGCAATAATTTCTGTTCTTGTGGCACCATCAACTCTGTACCATTTTGTTATCAAAGCACCGATCGGCCTGAAAAATGATTTTTTTTTTTACTTTCACATAATTAACAACTATTTCTTGGTAATGACACATTACATAAACTTTCAATTTAGAACATTTGCAAAAGGCATTTAACAAATAATATAATGCTACATAATACAAAGAACTATTTCACGAGTTTTAAATGAAAGTAAATGAACCAGTGGTTCAACATATATATAGATACATGTATGAAATATTTTTTGTACAAAAAGTTATTATATCATTAACAATGAAGTTAAATTTTGTCATGAAACACTGATAAATTTCCATTTTTCTATTATCAAATTAATTTTTTTTCATACACTGACAATAGAAATCAATAGCAAAACACTAAGATTCAAGATCAACAGGTTTTTCTTCAGCTGATCATGTTGAAATTCTATATTCACCTTGCATTGACAACACACTCAAAAGATGCCACCATTGTTGAGAAGTCTGCCACGACGGCCAGATCCTTTGGAGGTACTAAAATTGTTGGCGCTTTTGCCACTGCATTGTTAGCTACAAAATTCAAATTAATTGAATATCAACTTTTTCAAAACATATTTATGTATCATAATCTTAGATGGTTGCTTCTATGATTTTGCAGTCATTTGGATAACACCAAACAGCACTGTTTATTTGTGATTCAGAGAAATGTTTTTATTACATTTGTTACAAGTTTTGCAAATATTTTGTTTCTGATTTTAATAAACTGTAAAGCAGTTGTGATGGGAATCAGTTTCGTCCTTGATAATTGTTAACTGGATTCACACAATCAACTGGTAATCAATTTAGAATTAATTGGCTGTTAGCTTTTCTAACATAGGAATTCGAAGTAAATTGCAATTTATTTGGAAGCTTTAAATACCAAAACAGTAATGCCCAATTTAACAGTAGCAAATTAAAAGCATTTCTAGTCTGCGAGATGAAATTTCACATAAATTAACCAGTATGTATATAATAAAAAAAATATCACTAATTGGTTAACTTGCATTTCAATTTTGACATCAATTAATTTGTTTTTGTTGAATTTTTTTCTTTATTATTTTCTAGACTATTATACTTGATAATGGGCTCATCGCTACTAACATATAGACATCTCAAAAATCCTACTTTTAATATTTCAGTACGGGGGCCGGGTGACAGATCAGTTTGGTTTGGTTTGTTTTTGTTTAACGTCCTATTAACAGCCAGGGTCATTTAAGGACGTGCCAGGTTTTGGAGGTGGAGGAAAGCCGGAGTACCCGGAGAAAAACCACCGGCCTATGGTCAGTACCTGGCAACTGCCCCACGTAGGTTTTGAACTCGCAACCCAGAGGTGGAGGGCTAGTGTTAAAGTGTCGGGACACCTTAACCACTCGGCCACCGAGGCCCGGTGACAGATCAGAGTTCTGGGAAAGTTTTAATATCCATCTAATTAAGACATCAAATTACCTTGAACTTTAAGAGTAAATGTTCCACTTTGTGCACTATCACCCGACTGTCCATTCAGAGCTTCAGCATGATAAGCATTGTCATTTGACAAGCTACTGATGTCCAACAAGGCCAAATTGTTATCTAGAGTGACATAATGATTTGGTCCATTTACATCCATGAAGTTTTGATTGAGGTACCAGTACATTGTTGGGGTAGGGACAGAGGCAATATCCGGGAGTTGTAAGACAACAGCATCTCCAGCTTGAACAGGTACATCTTGGTCTGTTGTTGATGAGAAAGCATCCATATCTGTAAAAAAAAAAATAATAATAATAGTGATAAATTTTCCTCATTGAATAGCAATCCTTCCAATTAGCCTTTGTAGTAATTATAAATTAAACAAAAAAGTCATGCTTCTTCTACATATATTTTAACTCAAGCAGTATTTTTTGTAGGATGTTTTCAGTTGAGTTCAGAATAACATTTACAGAATTATGATGAGTCCCAATACTAAAGACATATAAAAGTGGGTACTCAAAAATTGAGTGAGTCCCAGAGGAAAAGCATCAGTCAATTATCTGAGTTTCGAAACTTCATTGACATCAAGTGCTCTGATTATATATATAGCATGAATCAATGTACTGCACCATATTTCATAAAACTGTCATCAGCAGTATCAGCAGCAACACTGCCTTTGTTATGTTTTTTCACCACTTGCATCTCGAAATACTTTAGATTGATAATAGTTTAATGGTTTATTTTAATTAACGTCCTATTATACAGCCAGGGTCATTTAAGGACATGCCAGGTTTTGGAGGTAGAGGAAAGCTGGGGTAATCGGAAGAAAACCCACCGACCTACGGTCAGCACTAGTACTACCAGGCAACTGCTCCACGTGTGTTTTCGAACTTGCAATCCAGAGGTATATACATCTACGTATAATATCTGAATTATGTAAGCCTACCGCATTGAAATCTTCTAAATGTTTACTATAAAAATAAGTTGTGGTAGCAGAATATCTCAAAACCAGTCTATCTTATGCCATTGCATCTTTGCATGTTTATTTTTAACCTTAAATTTTTATCCACCCAACAATAAGTAGTCACACTACCCATACAACAATGAGGAGCCAAAGGCTATTATAAACATTGGCCTAATGACCTCGGGCCAGTGTATTAAATTACAAATAAATATAACAGCTTGATTTTACAGAGTCTGTCAAGCGAGACATTTCTTTTTTACAACTAAATAAACAAGCAGAAATGTATTTACAATGAAAAACTTCAAACATACATGTCTGCAGTACTAGTTTGCTTGGGATATATATGTACTTCAATGCTCAATTGCATAAAATAATTTGTTTGATTGCAAATGATTTAAAATTGACTTATGTAATTAGTATTAAATGCAACCAGAAACAGCTACTGTAAATTTTAAATATCTGCATACTAAATCAGGGGTTTTAAAATATATTAAATGGAGCACATATTTCTCCTGAAGTCTGGGGGCCGCGGTGGCAGAGTGGTTAAGGTGTCCCGACACTAGCCCTCCACCTCTGGGTTGCGAGTTCGAAACCTATGTCGGGCAGTTGCCAGGTACTGACTGTAGGCAGATGGTTGTTCTCCGGGTACTCCGGCTTTCCTCCACCTCCAAATTCTGGCACGTCCTTAAATGACCCTGGCTGTTAATAGGACGTTAAACAAAAACAAACAAACCAAACTCCTGAAGTCTAATTTGACCTCATGCATCAAACAGGAAAATGAAGAAAGGGTACAACAACAAAATTTATCTATTTAAGACTCCTGAATGAGGTAAGAAGATGATGGTTATTCTAATCTAAGTAAGGGTACAATTATCACGGCATGATTTTGAAATACTGGTGTATTTTAGAAACACAATTGAAAGGCATCAAAGAAAAGAAACACCATACTTTAACTCTGTTCCTCTTTGCGCAGGAAACGCATGCAACATATGCATGCTAATATACAATGTTAACTGGTCTAGATATAAATAAGTCAGCAAAATAGATATTCAAAAATTATTAATATCAAAATTACGACAATAAACGTATTTTATTTAAAAATTTAATTAAATATTTAAAACAGAATATATAAATTTAATCAAATTATAAATTTCTGTTAAATTTTTGCTTGTAATGTAAATTTGCGACATCTGTAATCAGCCACTGATTCTGTAATTATGTAGGACACATATATATATGATTTCCAAACTGGCAGAAGGATCAAATAAACATAAATGTTTAAGGAAAGGAAAATATTCTATATAGGATATGTTTTCGTCATGAAATAAGTTAAAGATAAGTTTGATAACTTTTTCAAAGCTTTCAAGTGTTCTGCGGGACAAAAGTCTGACATTACTGTAAAACACTGCAATCCTAGCACATATGACTGAGCTTCAACGCGGACTCACAATTTGGGTGAATGTTAATTACAAAATTACAATTGATTAGAGATGCACAGATCAAACTGTAAGCTTAAGTTTGACAAATCTATGACCAAAAAGACTTTTTCTTGCTAATTACATGTACCAAAATTATCTTTTTGCATGTCAAAGCAGACAGGAGTTGATCTTGTTCATTTTTAATTTCCCAATCCATGGCATGATAAATATATTGCAATATGTATCAAATATTGAATAAATTATTGCAATATATCCCGATATTAAAAAAAGTTGGTGATACCCATGCATGCACCTCTAAATTTAGGCACGTAAGTCGTAATCTGACAATTAATATAAACGAAAGCAGCCACATTCTTCTGAGAACAAACAAAAAGTTCCTTACAAGCAACGACAACTTCACAGCTCTCAGAAAGTAAGGTTCCTAGATCATTGTATGCCACACATTGATAAAAGCCGGCATCCTGTCGCTTTATGCTCTGTATACGGAGCTGCGATACATTTTTACCGGGAAGGTCAGTCCCGTTTTTCCTCCATTGGTACATTGGATTTGGGACACTGCTTGCTCTACAGGTTATTAGTTTGAATCCTCCTGTGCCCACAATACTACCACACTGTGGTGGATTTGTAAAATATTTTGGTGGATATTGATCTGAAAGTAAAAAAAAATCAAATCAAAATCAGTACCATTCAATAAATCAATGACATGTAAATTGAAATCATGATTACATATAATTAATGAATGAATCCAATGATTCTTCTTTGTTTATATACCAGAGACGTTCATTACATACGTAGCTCTAGTTATATATATACGTCTCCATCAAACACATACAGGTACCAAATGGTCTGCAGGAAGAATATTAAAAACCGTCTTTAATTTCTTAACACATTTCATAACTAGCCTGGGCCGTTCTTGCTTCTGTTATATAAGCTAAACCTTTTTGATGTTTTTCGTAATTGCTAAATTTATTTGCCTTTTTATAACTGTTACAAACAAAATGCAACTTTGCTCTTTATAAGGCGACAGCTTTTGCTCAACGTCTTGTCCGATGTAAATGTTTTTTGTTTGTGTTTTTTTTCTAAAGATATATCAAAACAGACAGAAATGATTTCTATTGATCACTTTTACTTTAACTGTTTTACGTCTACTATTACAGACTTTCGTTGGCGAGGAATGAATGTGAGTACGAGGCCTATTGTAAGACCTGTGATGATTGGGATGGGTATGGCCCGAGCTGAGACACATGAACTTGGTGTGTGTGTGTGTGTGGGGGGGGGGGGGGGGGGGGGGGTGGTAAGGTTTCCATGGGGAGGGGGTATGAGATGAGATGTGTGGCGGTGAACTGAGTTTTAAGTAAAGCCATGTAATTAGAACACGGTCAATTCATGATAACATATTAAGACTTATCAGCAATAAAAATGTCCCTACTGAAACATTCCACCACAAAAGTGATATTATAAACATGCCGGTATCGCATTCCAATGGAAGGGAGAAAATAAACGTAATTCGTGCGATCGCAACTTTTTGTATTATCTTACCTTGGCAATTAACACAATACAGATGTTCTTGTATCACCAATAGCATAAATATAAGTATGTGTAGCACTGATATCGGACTATCCAAGCCCTTGTAGATACAGTTTCTTCTCGACACTCTCGGTCCCATTTTGAATAACGTGACATCAAAGAGTTGGATTCACCTGTGGAATGTTGTTTCTGACATGACTTGTAGTTAAAACAAGTTTAAAGTGTTATATACTAAAAAGCAAAACAGTGTCAGGATAAAAATGTTCTCTCAAATGTTTAGTTTAACCACACATCGATTCCGTTGTGTTTGAGTCTAAAATCGGAAGTGACCAAACGCCATGTTGGATGCAGACGGACTGTCCCAAAATGAAATTTGTTTTACACCTGGATGAAGTAATCCATTTTCGTGAAATAAATATCCTCTGTATAGTCTTTCTTTGTAACACAGTTCCCGAAAAAGTTAAAATTTCTTCTCAATTTTTGCCACAATATAGTATTCTCTACACATCAACCTGTCTCATACAGGTACAAAGCTGTCGGACTAATTCCGTTCACGTGACGAAAACAAATGCTCTGATTGGCTGAAAGTAGAAAGTCGATGACACATCAATGTGTGGGTACCCACTGACACAGGTATTTCACACAGGTAAATTACAATCTTACACAGCATGTGTGTGCCCTGTGTGGGAAAATGAAACACAAACCACTCATAAGAGGGAGTGTTATACGATTGTAAAACACATCGTCCAGTAACTGGTAGATCTAGGCCTATATCAGTTCTAAATATGTGTAAGGACTTATTTATAATGAGAAAGTTACTTAACGTTAGCCGTTATAACGACACGGGAAGTCACTGCACGCGGTTGTCTGAATAATTAATCAAGGTTCCGTACGGACAATTATGTAACAGCAGAGGCCATATACATGTAACCGTTATAGACCTCTGTCTGATTTTTTTTAAGTTTATTTATTTAGGGGGAGGGGGTTGGTAGCACTTTACATAGCGTGAATGTCGAAGTTCCAGATATTAATTTTAGCCTTTTGGACAATGGACATATTCATTATTCAGAGTTATTCGTCTCTAGGTCACTGACAGGCACAGACAACGGACTAAAAATCCAACTGAAACATGGCATATAATGTCATGCATTTAGAATATTGGGAGGGGGACGCGGGCGAGGTGCACGTGACGATCCATGCGTGCTCGGTGCCATATGTTTTGCTTATCGGACAGTCTAGGCAATGATCACCAGACCATGAAATCACATCTGGAGACCGAACGAACATTATTGAAGTAGAATGTCGACCTTCAAGTAACACGGAAATTTGTCATTGATTATGATCGATATATTAAGGGACATATGGACATTTTAAGGTATACAATGTATGTACGTCGTAATGTTTTCTTATTTGTATCTGATTTGACAATGATATTGTTTTTATCTCTTATCACTGCATCTAATATTAAATCATTTTAATTTTTTAATGTTGTTTTTGTTCCGTTTTTAATCATGTTGGTTGAATGTATTTTCCCAGCATTTTTTAGTTCTTCTTTCATAGTTCCAAATTTATTTAATCCCAACACTTTTTATTTTTAAAATAAAAAAATATCGCACTGTCGGCATGACGTGACTTGCCTCTATGTATGGCAGATTTATATGTTTATTGTAATTTCAAACTAACATGCATGAGTAAACGTAAATCCAGACAAGCATATATGCGAGTAATACATTTGGACGATGTGTGTTTAATACCTGCTAATGTACACATGCTGTTTACGATAAACTCGATGTGTTATGTCGATACCATATACTCAACAGACATTTCTGATAAGAAAACGGTATAACATATGTATAGCCCTATCGAGATTACTACAGTATATTCAAACACCGTTACATTTTTATACATCACATCTATGTCCCTGATTTATATTTAGCTCATTTCAATTATTTGTTAATTAATAATTTAATCAAGTATTGGAAGTATATGGTTTCATTATCTGTGCAGATTAATTTGTATGTTTGCATACAAAAAAGTTGGTTTAAAAGTTAAATATGAATCAGTTGCACGCGCTGATGGAGCTCTTTAGAAAAGGAGGTACGTGAAAAAGTATATGTAGCATATATCGTTAAGTACTACCAATTAACAGATGCCTGCTTCGCTAGTGAAGTAGAACCTCAATGGAAGCTTGACAGGTCTGCGTATCCAACACATGGCGTTGTATGCCGATGGATTTAAATGGACGAACTAAGATGGGAGAAAGATAACTCAAATACCACGACAATAGAAGAATGTCGTGTCGCTTGCGGCACTTCAAAGAAAACAATGAAATGAGATAGGCCTGCTATACGCTGATCATTGTATGGGTGCAATTGTTATGTCTACAACCGAGCTACAGGTGTCGCCACAGGTGTAAAAATTATTTTACCTGATTTTGTAAATATTGACCTTCTCGGTGACGTCATTTCAAATACCAGGTAGCGAGTGTTCTTTGTACACAGATATATATTTTAAAGTACTGGCCCTAGAATTCGGATAATAGCATCCACCCATTCGATAAGCGGATTTAAATCCGTTAAATTAAAACAACACTAAACAATGAATTTGTGATTCGAAATCTGAGTCATGTATTTATGTTATAGACGGTACGTGGTATGCTATTATGGATATATATATATAGTTCTTGTCCCAATTATGACAGCACGCAGTACACTTCCTGAAACCGCAGGTATATACGACTAACGTGAATATGTCCAGTCCATGAAAGAAACTGTACTTTTTTAAAGAAAGAACATCAATAAATCTATACCATCATGCATAAGGTTGTGAAGAGATATGATTGCATGATCAATGATTTTTGTTTGTTTGTTTGTCGTTGTTATTTTATTTATTTATTTATTTTTTGTTTTGTTTTTTGTTTTGCTTGTTTGTTTGTTTGTTTTTGTTTATAAATAAATGTATTCTTATGATATTCCATTTTACAATTGTACATGCATATCTCTACGAATAGTTGAGATATACATCTACGTACGTCTCAACTGTTAGGAGAGAACCGTTATCGGGCAAACAGGCGGTAATTTAGGGACGAAACTGTCGATCGTGAGTTATCGAATGAGCGAATCGACCACTTCCCGTACTTTAAGTCGATAAACCTGCAGTTTAAAGACCATAAATCTTTATACAGCCTATACATAAGTATGTCTAGAAGCAAGGTCGTACGTATAGTGTATACAACGTATATTCTCGGGGTCCAAGGTAACTGTATATATATACATATATAAAGTATACTAAAGGTTAGAGATACAACTAACACATGGCTCTATAGGTTAAATATATAAGTATATGTGTACTTGTGTGTGGTTTCAAGTCCAGCTGTGCCTAGGACAAAACACGGATTATAAATAAAAGTCGAACAAGGAATAACCTGGGTCAGTTAAATTGAATTCTTTACATTTTTATTTGGCGATTTAGATTTTTAAAGTTTTTTTTTTTTTTTTTTTTTGCAATTTGATTAATTAATGATTAATTGATTCATTTAAATTGTCTTTAATCAACGAGAATGCATTACCTCTCACAGGGACTTGGCACGAATTTTCAACAACGGTCCATACTTAAAATACATTCAATAGAGGAGTGTCTCTAATCCCTGTGTTACCTCCATTGTATCGACAACACCATTGTCATATGTCTTGTAGAGAATTTCCTCCTCTATCAGGAGAACCTCTGAAGGATCCTTCCTACAGAGTAAAAACAACCATGTTGCGTTAGCTTCATCATTTTTGTTTATATTACCTATTTGTGAATATATAATAATATTTTAATTACTATAACGAAACTATATCAAAACGGCATTTTTTTAGTGTTACAGGAAAATTGGAATGTGACTGCAATCCCAGTATTTTTTTTCAAGACTACCAGAGTTACCTCCCCTCCACA